>NW_023411890.1:0-16323 GCF_903995425.1 Onychomys torridus | reverse complement strand
CTGATGTTATCAGCCTCTGAAATTACTTCTGCAAGATGTCAAGTCTATACATGGCTAAATCTCTCTAGAAGAGTTCTTCCTAGACCTAGGATTCGGTATGTGATTGGCCCAGCCTGCCCACCCGAACTAAAGAATTTCTCCCTATGCTTGGCAGTTCTGAGATTAAACTCCAACACACACTGTCTTTCATCTCTCCCCACCCCTATCTTGACTGTCTTCATACAGTAGAAAGCAACATAGCAGGAGCCGCCATCAAAACTAATTTGACGTGGCATTAAAACTCCCTAGGACCCAGCACTCAGGGAACAAGGCAGGCAGATCATGAGTTCAAGGCCAGCCTGGGTTACATAGCAAGATCCTTGTCTGAAAAAAAGCCAAAAGTATATAATAAAGTTTAAAATTACATTAAAAAAATGAACTTCATAAAAGTTCCAGAAGTATGAAAATAATTTAGTTCCTAACTTGTGAATTTTGGAATATCAAGTTTGTCTATCATATATATTGAATTTTGCTATACATATTACAAAGTAAAGAGACAAAGGGAATGTGACGGGAATAGAAAGGTGCCCTCTTGTACACTGAAGTTTATCAGTGCATGCAACTGTCTATCTTCTCTCTCTCTCTCTCTCTCTCTCTCTCTCTCTCTCTCTCTCTCCATCCATCCATCCATCTATCCATCTATGTTTCTATCTATCCATCAATCTATCAACTATTTATCTATCATCTATTCATCTATCTGTTTATTATCTATTTATCTCTATCATCTGTTTATTTATCATCTATATCTGTTTATCATCTGTCTATATCTGTTTATCATCTATCTATCTGTCTATATCTGTTTATTGTCTACTTATCTATCGTCAACTTATCTATTGTCAATCTATCATCTGTCTATATCTATCTGTTTATCATCTATTTATCTATCATCTATCGTGTATCTATATCTCTATATATATTTATCATCTATCTATTTCTATATATTTTCTGTCTATCTATCTATCTAGCTAGCTAGCCATCCATCCATCCATCCATCCATCCATCCATCCATCCATCCATCCATCTACATTTTTCTAAGCAGGGTTTCTCAGTAAAACAGCCCTGGCTGTCCTGGAACTTTTTCTGTAGACCAGGCTGGCCCTGAACTCACAGAGACCCTCCTGAGTGCTGGGATTAAAGGTGAGTGCCACCATCCCTTGCTTTTTATTTATTTATTTTTTATAATTTAGGTTTTTTAATAGTAGTTTACTGTTGTCATGAAATAAATGACAGCTCAGAGGACTAGAAGAATCTCAGCAGCATCTGTGTGTCTCCAAGTTTAAACAAACCATGTAATTAGCTACTTGAGTATTTAATATTGGCTGGTGTGGTTTCTCATTACCGCTGGCCTTACCACTGGCCAATGAGCTAGTCCATTAGTTAAGCACATTAGTGAGCAGAGACCACCCTTTCCCCAGCTCTGTGAGTACGTAAATGTATTTGTGCCAGTTGAGTGCATTCTCAAGTTGTGATAAAAATGCTATGCATTAAATTGCACCCGGAGTAGATCATGACAAATTTGGCAGGGATGAGAAGATTCCTTGGATGGGTGTTTGAAATTTACCCAAAGTCCCTGAGCACTTTACTCTCATAAATGATTACACTCTGAAACCAGGGGAACTGTCCTTAATGATGTGATTAGCAGTTTGTGACATGTTTTGCTTTGTGTTCAAATGTGATTGAGTGCTGCTCTCTGTGGCACCTTGGGGAGACACATTAGCTTTAGAGCCCACGGATGAAATTCACTGAAGGAATTGTCTTCTGCATTAATGGTCTGCAATGGTAAAGTCTAAAAAAGTATTGCAAAACTCGCATGTAACTAAGTTTTGAAAATGTGACAACAAATAGGTAATGCTAATTTCCTGTGTGTGTGGTACTGGGGATTAAACCCAGGGCCTCATGCCTGCAAGGCAAACATTCTACCATTGAGCCTACATTCCCCAGCCCTGGTAATGTTTAATTTTAATAATGTAATTATTTAACTCATCTCTGGAAATATCATTTTCAAACAGTCAATAATTTCAAATATTAATCATCTGCTTTATATTCCCTTTCACATAAACCTTTGAAATCTGATGTTTGACACTTCCAGAACATCTCAGTTTATGCTGTGCATGTTCAAATCTAGAAAGATCTCTGTATGTGGCAGGCTAGAAGTCAAGCACTAGGCTTTCCATAAACATTTTTTTAAAGATCTTTAAGAAGGCTTAAGACTGTCAGACAGGGGAGTTTGATTATAAAAGCCAACACCTTCTGACCATCCACTGTGCTAAGTATGTGGCACTTGCTGAGCTCTCTTTCAGTTGACACAGTGACCGCATGAAGCTGGCCTCTTCTTCCTCTCTGTGTCATGCTTGAGGATAATGGGCAGGCAGATCGAGTTTAAGAGCACATGGGGAGCAAGTGGCAGGGTCCTGATCGAAACCACATTCGCTGGACACACCCCGCACGTTCAGTGAAACAAACCTTTTACTCAGCATTAGATATAACTAACTGAAGTGCTTAAAAAGCACTCTCTGGACACAGTGTGTGGCTGGACACAAGCATGTATGGCTGGACACAAGTATGTGTGTGGCTGGACACAAGCGTGTGTGGCTGGACACAGTGTGTGTGGCTGGACACAGTGTGTGTGGCTGGACACAAGCGTGTGTGGCTGGACACAGTGTGTGTGGCTGGACACAGTGTGTGGCTGGACACAAGAGTATGTGGCTGTGTGTGTGGCTGGACACAAGTGTGTGTGGCTGGACACAGTGTGTGTGGCTGGACACAGTGTGTGTGGCTGGACACAAGAGTGTGTGGCTGTGTGTGTGGCTGGACGCAGCGTGTGTGGCTGGACACTGTATGTGGCACGTGAGAAGACTGGAGATGCTGCCAGCTCAGCAGTTCTGGGGTATTGTGGGTAAGTGAAGAATACACTGTAGAATATACTATAGACTTTTGCATTCTAACTCATGAGTAAAATGAAGTTTTAGGAAAGGAATGACAAGCACGAATTGGAGAAGACACGATAGTGTGTGGTCATTTGTATGTAGGGACCGAGTTCTGGTATACTTTGGTAAGAAGAAAAGAGAACATGGAAGCTTGGAAGGAACCAGAAACCCAAAGTGAGCACCAGCTGGTCACAATGCTGTGACTGAATGCTATGAAGTGTGGGTTCTTAGAAAAGCAATGGAAACTGAGTTGGAATAGGTGGATTAGGACCAGATAATACTGAAACCTTGAAAGCCAGGTGAATGACCCCTAACCATTGAAGATTGTCAGGCAAACCAAAATTGGCCCCATGTTTGTAGAGGGAAGGGCAGGAGGAATGCCATGATTTTCAGGATGGTTTGGAAAGAGTAGAAGTTGGAGAAATGGACAACTCTGAGGCATGCAATAAAACTGAGAAGCACGATTCTCTGAATAGCTAAACACCCAGCTGTGTACACGTCTTAGCCGAGGGCCAGCTCCGGGTGTCACATAACCACCGTCAAAGAGAGAGACGATGGTACAAATAGAACCTGGAAGTAACTAATTCAAACATATGTATCCCAAAGTTGAAAATTGGGAGAATCATCCTATTGAGCTGTAATTTGTATAAAATATAATTCTTATAAAATATGACTGGAATGGGGTACATAATAGAACTTTCCAAGGCATTGTGATGAATTGTTCATTTCCCTAATTTAGATAACACCAACTATATTGCCACAAGAAGTAAGGGTTTTGTCTATAACACATTTAAAACATTTCCTTCAAAGTCATACTGTCATTCATTGATTTGTTCCCTTCACTTTTAAAAAGTGTTTTTATTTTATGTGTATAAGTGGGTTCTTTGCCTATGTGTGTATTTGTGTACCATATGAATGCAGTGCCTATTGAGGTCATAAGAGGGTATCAGATCCCCTGGAGCTGGAGTTACAGATGATTGTGAGCCTCCATGTGGATGCTTGGAACCAAATCTGGGTCCTCTGAAAGAACAGCACATGATCTCAACTGCTGAGCCATCTCTCCAGCCCTGTTTCCTTCATTTTTTTAAATTTAATTTTGTAAAGTTGGAATTCCAGCTAGTATTGTTTAGTGTTATACTAGACACCTCGTTTTTATTGCTGGTAGTCACATCACTACCTCCAGGTAAAATTTCCTTCTTCTGGTTTAGTAACTAACCTTCAGGCTGATGTTTGCATGTGATGGTAGTATTAGAGAATCCCAAAAATGCTGGGAAAATATTCCCAATGGTCTGTGCACCTTTCCATGGACTTGTTTGACTGTCCTCACAGTATGGCATCTAGGGTTCCATAGCACTAAGTCTCAGCCCTTTTCAGAGACTGATTATGAGTAGAAGCACTCTGAGGCAATGGTCTTGCAGATTTCTCTATAAAAAGTATTTATATAGAAAGTACTTGTTTCTATATAGACAGGGTTTTCACATTCTGCTAACTAGTGACGATTTCCTAAATTGTTCCAGTATAGTAAAACTTGGGAGTCAGAAATTGAGATAAAGACCCGAGAAATCCAAGGAACAGCAGAGAGTTGATTGGCTGGCCCCTCTCTACCCTTTCCCGATCCACCAGCCCTGGAAATCCCTCTTCTCACTTCCTGTCCCTCTCTAGCAGACCTCCTCAGTCCTCCAACATCTCTATGGCTAATCCTGGTCAGCCAATTGCTGACTCCATCCTTTGATTCAAGGTGGCTTTATTGGCACAGTGGAGTAGCTGTAGGAACAATTCTCCCCCAAGTGATAAATTGAGTAGATTGACAGCTCTTTGGTACTTCATTTTAAAAAATATGGACTCCTACCTGGGTGTGGTAGCACACACCTATAATCCTAGGGCTTGGGAGGTGGGGGAGCAAAAGAATCGGGAGTTCAAGGCCATCCTAAGCTACATGTGAGTTTGAGACCATCCTGAACTGAGACCCTGTCTTTAAAAAAAACCAAAACCAAACAAATAAAAAATATTGATTATTCCTTTATTATGAGGGTGGTTTCATAGAAGTAATGATATCAGACTCTTATCAGATTAAATAATGCAGATGCCCTTCTGCATAATTTTCTGAGGTGACTAATTCCACATCACTTAATAAAACAACAGGATTTCTTGGAAAATCAGCATTTAGACCAACCTTCCCACGAGGAATAGTAGACACTGGATGGACTATGCTAAAAGGAATTAGTAGCCCAAAGATACTAGGCAGCTATACGGCCAAACTATGGGACACATGGAAAATCAAGAAAAACTGAGGGTGGAGCCTGCTACATAGGGCCACTTTCCCCCTAGGATGTGTACTGATCTTGTAAGACCTAGGCCAAGAAACATGGCAGGCAGGGCTTTCGACAGCCCCAGGGACTAGAAGAAACCAACTTAGAGCCGAAACACATGAAAGTCAGGGACGAGATAGCAAATGCTCTGCATTGTGGGATGAGATGCTGGATGGCCTCCACTGGTGTGGGAATGAACTCTCAGCAGCCTGGCTGTGACAGCCTGAAACTCAACTTCAAGTCATTTCTAACACTTGAAATGACATCAGGAGACTCTGGGCTGCTGGGTTTTAAACCATTGGTAACAGCAAGGTCCTGCCCAAGAACGAGCATGTCATCAAGGGTTTCAAGTTTTTTCTTTTCTTTTTGGGATTAAAATATGATTACATCCTTTCTCCCATCCTTTTTCTAACTCTAAATCCTCCCATTTAGCCCTTCTTGCTCTCTTTCAAATTCATGCCCTTTTTTTCCATTAATTGTTATTACATGCATATATGGATATGGATCTATATATATTCCTAAACATAACCTACTTGGTCTACATGTTACTTGTTTTCAGGGCTGACCATTTGGTGTGCCTCCCTGGGAAAGACTTTCTCCAGCTCTCAGGATTCCTCAGTTGCCTCGAGTTCTTTGTGTAGGGTTGAGGTCTTCTGTACCTAATTATTTTAAAGATTTCCACATGCACGATCTACTACCCCAGCTAATGATAATCAAGGCCATGAGAAGACAGCACAAAGGTGGAGGAGGGGTTGCAGATAATAGAAATCTGAGTTTCTGTAATCGAAAAAAGAGTTTCATGTAATTTAGCAGACATTTTGAAAATTAGTATGTACTATGAGATATTTTGAAAGACTAGACATTATACAAGTGAATTGGCAGCTGTCAACATGAGCTACCTGAGAAGTCCATAACAGAAATGAAAACCTACTGAGCGCGTCGAGCACTGTGTTTTCCTATGTAGCAGATGACCTCTCGGCACAGTGACCTCAGCAGCGGTCATCATCTCTCACCCATCCACGTTCCAGCAAGTCAGGAGTTCACGTCTTTGACTCATTTAGACCTTGCTGGAGGTTTCTCGTGAGGCTTCAGTCACAGCTCAGCAGAGGACGGTCACCTGAAGATTTTACTGGGACTGGAACCTCCAAAAGGAAGCAGCCCACGTACGCGGGTTTCAAGCCGGCTCCTGGCAATGCCTGCTTCTCGTGCGGCCTCACGGCATAACTGTTTTCCCTCAAAACTAGAAATCCATTCAAACAAAGCGGAGACAAGGATTTTGGGTGATGTCAAAAGTGACACACTATAAGGGACACACTCCTGCCATAGTCCTCTGGTGCCGCAGGTGAGCTGAACTACTGAGAGAAGATGGGATGATAAGGGTCAGTGCAGCAATCCTGGTAGCTCTCTGGTATGGTGGGTATAGCCACAGATTAGACATAGAAAAGGAAGAATGGAAAGAAAGGGAATTGATAAATGAAATGGAACACAAAGAACTGAAATGAAAATGCAGAAGAGGATATACACTCACTATGTGGTTTGTTTTTAAAAGAGGAAAGAGAAATTAAGGCAGAGTCAATAATTGAAGAGCTAACAAGCTTCTGGTTGTCTGATGATGAAAGATACCAAGACACAAGTTCAGGAACCCCCATCAGTCCCAAGCAAGTAAAAAGCAGCACACAACCATAGTTTCTCCTGTTCTAAATGCACATGTGATTAGTCTTTAATGTATTTAGCCTCTGTTTGAAGATGTTGTTGATTTCAACAGGGCTGTTCACTTTTGCACTTTGGGACAAGTCCTACCTTAGTGTGACTGCTTTATTCATGTTTTAGTCTTTGTCAGCTAATCTTGAGATCTGCTCGAAGCACTCTAGAGTGAGAAATGTACACTAGACTAAAGTTCCAGTGAATTTGGTGTTCACCCAGCTGCTGGGTATCACATTATTGCTGTTACTATCTGGAACTCTTCTGCATATGAAAAATAGTGATGATTGAAATCCACAGAACAGTCTGGAGGTGTTGAAATCATCCAGGTGTCTTTATTGTTTATAGTACCTTTATGACACCCTTGGGTTAAATAAATCCTCATGTAGCCCACCCTTTAAACATGGTGTGAGTAGCATTGGTATTTGAATTTGGGTAGCTGCATACTCTATTCCTTGGATCTGCTGGGTCAGTAGGGGCAAACCTGATGGCTTTTGTTTATAAAAACTTAGGTCTTCACTTTACTGTTTTTAAATGAAAGTGGTTTTATTATTTATTTGCTTGTTTCTTGGTTTACTTGTTTGAGGGTATGAGTGCCCTGGCATCCATGTGAAGGTCAGAAGATGTAGGAGTCAGGTTTTCCTTCCATCATATGGCTCCCCATGATTGAACTAAGGCTGTCAGACTTGGTGGCAAGCATCTTTACCTGATGAGCCATCTTACTGGCCTTAAATGGAAAACATTTTAAATAATAGCAATAACCAATAGATGTTCTGGTGAACAACTCCCTATATACTGGTGTGGATTGTGAAAGAGTGGGTACGATCTGTTTAGAGGTGAATGTGGTCTATCTTTACAGCAGGTAGAAACAAATGACCATCATACAGCACATAGCAGTTTGGAAGCAAGTACATGATCAGACTAAATCAAACTAAATCCTATAGTTTGGATATGCCCCCCTCCCCAGAGGCTTGGTCCCCAATGCCACTGGGAGGTGGTGGAGTTTCTCAGGGGGAGGTAGGATCCATGGGGAGGTCCCTGTGTCATTGGGGGCATGCTCATGCGTGGAGCAGTTAGCTCCGTCACATGCTTTCATGATGGTGCTGCCTCAGCACCGTCCAGTGTAAAGAGCTTGAGCAGTTATGACCTGCAGCTGTCCACACTGACACAGAATTGATGTTTTCTCTGTATGAGCTGATGTCTTTGGAATTTTATTAAAATGGCAGAAAAGCTAACTGGCCTTGTGACTATATTTTAAGTAAGTAAGTGCCTTTCAAGTCACCTCTGGTCATCAAATTGTGATTCTTTTTGTTTCTTTGAAATTTAATCAAAACTTGAGCATGTGAAATACTCATGTCACATCCTTTGTTTCCCAATTTGTAACAAATGTGACTCATTTGTTGGCGTGATTTCCTTTCTTTAGAGATCTCTGCATGATTTACTGTGCCAAGGCAAGGCTCACAATCAATGCTGTTTGCAAAGATGCAACCTTTTAAAGTGGAGAAATGTGTTACTGTTGGTGGTGTTTTCTATTTTATCCCCAGACCACTATTAACTAAATCCTTAGCCATTTGCTAAGATTGTTCAGCCAAAACAGCATGAAATGAGGCAGAGTCGTGGGTATACAAATAATATTTTCTGGATACTTAACTTGCTTCTGACTTTAACAATAAGAGAATAAATCATTTCACAGATATTGCGCTTTTTAATCTAGTTCCTTGCCATGTGCCTGGACCTTGGCACTCTTACCCTGGTACCACCATAACGTGTCCATATGGTCTGGTTTGTACCTAGCATCTGTGTAGGTAACATCAAACTATTTTGTCAGTTTGTTTAATAGGTGTTAGAACTGGGTGTGTAAGCTGGACATGGTGGTATGGTACAATACAATTAGATCACTAATATAACATTTGCCGAGTGCGGGTGGGACCTTCAGTTCATTGCCAACCACCGGGGAAAAAAACTAAACATCAGAGCAAATAGCCCCAGATCTACTGACTCCAAAGCTCTGCATGTTTTATCACAGAGGGCTACTTCAGAAATAAGCTGCTTTGGGCAAACCCCAGACTTGTTTTGTTTTGAGACAGGGTCTCACTATGTAGCCTTAGCTGATGTGGATCTGACAGAGATCCACCATCCTCTGACTCCCAGGTACTGGAATTAGAAGCATACACTACCATGCCGTTTGGTTGTTTTTGTCTGTAAACTAGGATAATTGATAACTACAGCTAAGACGTTTATTGTGGGAAGTGGTTGCACCATGCAGAATAGCTGGCTCATGGTCAGCCCCTAGGAACTATTGCCTCACCTACCCATTCTCAGCAGAGTGTCTGTGGCGTGAGAAATGATAGGCACAGAGCTGTTCTGGCTTTCATGAACAAGGCAGTCTTTGTGTCTGTATGTTATTTTATTTTTTTCCCTTTGAGACAGTGTCTTAGTCTCTAGCCAGGATGCCCTCACACTTGAAACAGTGCTCCTGCCTTGATCTCTTTCAGGGTTGGAACTACAGATGTGCACCACTGAATTACAGACATGTGCCACTGAATTACAGACGTGCCACTGAATTACAGACAAGTACCACTGAATTATAGGCATGTGCCATTGAATTACAGACATGTACCACTGAATTATAGGCATGTGCCACTGAATTACTGACATGTGCCACTATACCTAACCTCTTTTCTTTGGATTGTCAGTAAGCAATGCCAGACATCCTTAGAGCTGTGTGGCCCACGGAACACTGTGGCATAATGTTCCACAGTTATGAGCTGTCAGCAGTGAAATTGGCTTTGCTGTAGTGTACTGTCAAAAAAGTATGTACGTGTGTAGAGATGGCAGTACTACTTCTTAGCCTTAGAATAGGAGCAGGTTAGATAATGTATGTTCAACATGTAGCGTAGTTCCTAGATTAAAGCAAAAGCTAACTACGAGCTGTAGATGTAGCTTAGTTGGATTCTTCCCCAGAACATCAGAACCTGGGGCTGGCGGCCCATACGGTTATCCCAGTACCAGACAGTTGGAGGCAGGAGGAAAAGGGTTTCAAGGTCATCTGCTGCCACATAGAAAGGATGATGTCAGCCTGGGGTTCACAAGACCCCTGTCCCCAAACAAAGGAGATGTAAATAAATAATGATTTCTCTTATTACTTAATACTATTGTGTGGTCATTTTTTATGCTCTTGGGCTAAAGTCTTCGAATGAACAGAGAGAAACACAGTAATTGGACTGTGGCTTTGAAGAGGGCCTTACCTTTTTAGCCTGGTAAGTGCAGCAGTTGTGACTTGCTTACTGATAGGCTGGGAGCTGATAGTAAGGCAGGCAATGTATTATGCATCCCACAACACACTGAAATAAAATGCTACTTCCTTAGAAACAGCTAGAAATACTGATGCTAATTTTTCCTGCGCTCAGGAAAAGCAGGAGCGCTGTTGCTGCAGTGGGCTGGACAGAGCTCTCCAGAAACATGATGTCATCCTAATCTGTACTGCCAAGGGATGAGCTCATCCGGGCGAGGTCTCTCGGGGCTGCAGCTGTGCCAGCTCCTCGCTTGTGTTATGTTCATCCTACAGGATTGCTCACCCTCCCTGCCCTGTGCCCACCCCCTGTCTGCCAAACAACAGGCCCTGCAGGGTGAATTATTTAAGACCTGAGGTGAACTCCTACAGAAGATAACCAGTCTTCAGAGAACACACACGCAAAGCAAACTGCGTGGTCTTAGACTGTTTAAAGGAAAATAATAAAGCAGTTGACAAATGGCTGTTGTCAATGGGAGGACACTTCTGTTGGTTCTTTTTGCTTCTGCCTAGGAGCAGTCTGTCCCTTCTTCTACTTAAAAGGTAGCTGAATCTGAGCCAACACATATCTGACCTTGAGTCACTCGGCTGTGGCAGAGACCATAGCCAAGGAGTTTCCCACACTTTTTATGTTATACATTGTGGTGACTTGGTTTATCTTATTGCCATTGTACTTGGTATGTAGGTCACCATGGGCGCCAGCATACTATCTGTGACCATGAAAACCATGTCATCTCTGCAGACCTTAGTTTCTCCATTTATAGATGGGGGTAATACAACCAAGCCTAGGTCCAAAAGTGATTTTAAGCATTAAATGGCTATTGTGTGGCAGTCACTGAGCGTGCATAGTGCTTGGACCACAGACTGTCCTTAAGCTGTGAGGGATCATTAAATCAAATGCCTGCATTCTCAGCTGCAGGGGGCGGATGGATCGAAAGGAAAAAGGAAAGGTATATGGTGTATTTTTGAGGAAATTATTTACACATAAGAATGCCTGTTTTGTCTTAGATTTCATGGAAATTTTAAACATATACAGAAGTAGTCTCACTGACTAAGCCCCCACACCCATCACCCACTGTAACAGTTATCAACTTCTGGCAGCCTTTTTCATCTACTCCCTTTTTTTAAGTGCAGTATTTTAAGAGCAGATCCCAGACATTATATCATTGTTCTCATAATACTTGAGTATGTTTTGCCAAAGGAAAACAGGCTTATCTCAGCTTAGCCACTGTTATGATATTTCCCCCAGCAGTGAAATAGGTCCCCAGCATTTTCTATTTTGATGATTCCCCAGCATTGAAATGAGTGCCCACTGCCATGTATTGTGATAACGCCACACACACTGAAATGGTTACAAGTTGTTATCTACCATCCATTCTTTCTTCAAGCTTCCTCAGTTTCTCAAAGTATTTTTTAATAACTTTTTATCCCTCAGTGCTTAAACTTTTATAAAAGCAATTTGTAGATACATAAATCACTTGAATTCTTTTTTTTCAGAGCTGAATGTCAAACTGGTTAAAATATGTTTTTATTTATTTAAAATTGCTGATTTGCACTTATTGTTTATCTGAATGATTGTTTTAAAGCAAAAAGCTTCATTAAGATAATAAATAATAAGGATGTTCATCTTTCAACCAGTAGTTGTATATCTATTGTTTAGATGGCTGGTATTTTAATGTTCTTTTTGTCTAAACATGCATTAAAATCTTACTTGAGGGGTTAGGGATTTAGCTCAGTGGTAGAGCGCTTGCCTAGCAAGCGCGAGGCCCTGGGTTTGGTTCTCAGCTCTGGCAAAAAAAAAAAAAAAAAAATAAAATCCTTACTTAAATCAACACATTTTACATAACAAGATGACAGTCTATTGATTTGATCCTTGCTATATTTATTAGTTTATTTTGTCTCAGATTTAACTCTTGTAAATCACTAATTGGATTTTTTTTTTTAGAAAACTATTTACTGTTTGTATTGCCAATAATTATCTTTAAATGTAAATGTTTAATTTTTAGAAAACGTATTTCTTTATTCTCAAGGGCCACCACCTCTGTGAAGCTCCAGATGCAGTTACAAGTCCTATGATCAGAATTAGCAGGAAGCCCCCAGAGAGACAGGCGTTAGGGCTATGAAACTGTACATACATGCATTATAGAAATGAAGTTTTTAGATGGCATCCTATTCTTCTGTGACAAATCAGGGTCATTCAAAAGCCAGCCCCTCTGGAGTTTTCTGGTCCCTTCCCTGTCAGTGTCTCCTGTAAACCCCGTCTCCCCCACTTTCCTGATATTGTCTCCTGTAATGGCCCTGCCCCCATGCATCTGTGACTCCAGCCACCCTAGACCATTCTCTTTTTTTGTTGCTGTTCTTGTTTTCAGGCTGTTCTCTACACTTACAGTGATTTTGCTGGATTTGCAAATAAAAATGCAAGAGGTAGCCAAGCATGGTAGCACACTTCTGTAATCCCAGTACTCGGGAGGTAGAGGGAGGAGGTTCAGACATTCAACATGCATGTGTACACACACACACACACACACACACACACACACACACACACACACGGCTGAGCTAAAGATGAATTTCACAAAAACAGTGAGTATAAGTGTGTCCCAGATACAGCATGGACCATTGTGTTACACTGCCATTGTGCAATACAAACACTATCTTATCCCAGAGCTTTAGACTTTTTTTAGCATTTGCACATAAGGATGGATCTTAAATCTTAAAGGCAGGAAGGGGAGTGTTCTACCAGCCGTGCTTAGAAATGTCAATTTCAGTGGTAAACCCTGGGTGACAAAGGAAACATTTTTAGACCTGGGGTGGCTTGACTTCCCTCAGCGTCTGAGTGGCTGCACACATGTGTTGTGGTTTGTACAGTAGATGTCTGTTGTGGGGGGAGGGGACTTCTCCAATAAAGAGGTTATGGCCTCAGGAAGAAGTATCCATCAGAGATGATGAAAACTCAGAATGCAGCAAAGACTAGGTTATTTCTGAAACAAAATCAGTAGGGCTTTGGATTGGCTGGAGTAAAGATGAGGAAGGAACCTGGATGCTTCCTTGGCTGCTTCTCTGGCTTCTGGAAAACTGTTGAATGAAGGTTTCCGCTAATGGAACTTTTAAAAGGTCTGCAGAGAGAGAGTTGGACCAGTCATCCGAGAGTATTCAGAGTTAAAGCCACAGCAAATAATGAAGCTTCCCAGGGGTAGAGAGTAAATTTACAGCGTAGAGGGCCCTGGATGGTATCATCTTATAGATTCCGTCGTGAGGGGAATAGAGAAGCGGTTGAACGCCTTTAACCGAGCACCAGCTTGGAAAAAGAGTGGGGAGTCATTTAAGCGACCTTGTTACTCTGCGTCATGACGCTCTCTTCCACAGGACTGCTCGATGCCTTTATTGGCACCATCTGTGACTGAATATCCCGTGGCCCCGTCTGACCGCCTCCATCACTTTTCACTGGGGTTTAATGAATTGAACAGACTAGAGAACATACTTTGAGTTTGGGGAAAGAAAACTGACAAAAATCCCAGTATGACCAGGAAATTATTTCTAGCACACTGCTCACAAGTAGTCCTTTTTAAAGCCTCTTTGATTACATTTATATTTGAGTTTAGAGTTAGATAAAGTCAGGGCTAGAAGGTAGAGTGCTTGATGTGCAAGCACAAGGTCTGGAGTTCGATTCCCAGAACCCACATAAAAACGTAGGCCTGCCAGCAGGCACTTAGAAATTCAACCCTGGAGAAGTGGAGACAAGCCAGATCTCCCAGTGCTTACTGAGCAGTTAGACCAGCAGATTCAGTAGGCCCTAGGTCCCAATAATGTAAAGACCATATTGAAAAAACAAAAACAAAAACAAATGAATGGCTTATACACAAATGCACACGTGTATACTGGCACCTGTGGACACATGTGCCTACATACACACACACACACACACACACACACACACACACACACACACACACACACAAAGGAAGGCCTGTTTGACATTCTGATGATTTTCCTCTTTAAAAAGCCTTTGCTAATGAGCTAATTAAACCGGCCAAGCAAATGTGTAACAAGGTCTCTACTCTACTATGGAATTTTGATAACAGTAATTTTAGAGACTATAAGGCAAATGATGTGTAGGGTATCTTTTATTCTCCAAAATTTACTTGGTTAGTTTCGTTACAGAAGCATAGGAAGTTGTTTTATATATTGTGAAAATTGTTATTTAAACCAGTAGTATTTTGTTTTACCCTAGGTCCCTGGGTTATCTAGTCTCTGGTCACCCAAGTGTGTTGGGTGTGGGTTCCATCCTGTGGAGTGGGCCTTAACTCCAGTCAGATACTGGATGGTTACTTCCGAAGCTTTGTGCCTCCACTGCCCTGGCATATTTTGCAGGCAGCATTTTATCATTTCTTTCTAGAGGAGGAAGAGAGGACTGGGAAAATGTAGAGTTCGTCTGGTTTTCCCTACTTTATTTAGTCTTCTCGGGGAATGAGAGCAGCTTTCTGTTGGTTTTCTGTGCTGGGGTTTTGGAAGCTCTTGCTGCTCCTGCAGCTACAGCTTGGAAGGAAAAAGGAAGTGAGAAGAGATCAATGCCTATCCTCCTTAGTGGGCACTCTGCTTCCTCAGTGCCGAATGACCAACTCAGAACACTCTGGATTAATACATCAAGCAGTTCTTATAGAAAGCACTCAGTGGAAACAAACCACTGTACTGCTTAGTCATGAAAACTCACTCATGTCTGTTTAGCATTGCCCGTTTATAAACTCCTGAAGTCCAAGTTCAGAAGTTCCTCATGACCTTGGCTGTGGTACTTGGAGAAAAGTAGAAAGGGGAAAGATGAGGGCTGGCCTCCAAGGGAGTGTGGGACAGAAATATGAAGCAATACAAGGAGTGGTCCGCAGCTGGTACAGCGGAAGTCTCCAGTAGGAGGCAGCGGATCCCAGGGAAATGGCTGGATGGAACATTGAATTTAAATCCTGGCTTTGCCGGTTAATAGCTCTGTGACCTTGGCCAAATTAACATCTTCACAGCTATTGGCTTTTCTCGTGATGTTCCAATGAAAACTGAATGAGATATGTACCAAGGGTCAGGCCAAGCACTTCATTCCATCAACCTTGGTTATTTCTGTTTCAGATAAGTTTAAGTAGTGTCCTGAGGTTTACACAGTTGGTTTTGTGAAACCAGGCTGAGGATGGAGAGCAAATCCATGTCTCTCTGAAGCATGCTCATTTCTC
This sequence comes from Onychomys torridus, assembly GCF_903995425.1. Taxonomy (NCBI): domain Eukaryota; kingdom Metazoa; phylum Chordata; class Mammalia; order Rodentia; family Cricetidae; genus Onychomys; species Onychomys torridus. The sequence continues at coordinate 842 of NW_023411890.1, read as the reverse complement.
ATTGCTTAGTAACCTCCTCCTGGGGTTGCAGCTGAGACCTGTGTCCTCCCAACACATTTCCTAAGAACCCAGTGATAGACCCTGTTAAACATCCATGAATTAGCTGAAATCCTTGGTGACAAGGAAGAAAATACTCCTCAAAAGATTGGTAGGCACGTGAGTCCCTTCTGAGCAGGCCTGGCGGGCTCCAGATCTGCCATTTACCAGAAGAGACTGTTAGGGCTTTTGTCCCAGCTCTTTTTGCTAATTGACCTGTGTCATGTTTGGAAAGAATAACCTGCCATTATCAGCCTCGTCACTAATAGTTATTTGGGCACTGCTCTGTGGCTATTGTTACTCTGATGTTTTTCCTGGAAGCATGTCAGGAAGCCTGTCGGCTTGTTTCGATGCCCTTACAAGAAGCACAGGAGGTAGATTTGGATAATCATGCCATCACTGACTAATGACTTCCACTGGGGATTTTAAACCTAAGTAAATTATTACCCAGTTGCAACCAGCAAAAATATATAGTGTGCTCATGCTATTCAAGGAATGAATTAAGTCACTATGGAACACAGACAAAGACAGTGTGTCTCTACCCACCAGACGTTTACAGTTGGGGGAGCAAATCAGTCATGTACAGGGCAGCTACAATACAGAACTTCACAAGGTTGTGTTGCTTAGCCATTGGCACAGTAGCACGGGGTGTCAGACTACCCCAAACTTACCAGAGTAAGACAAGACTTAAGTGACCCCCTCGTTCTCATGCAGGCTAGCTACAGGTCAGCTGATCTAGACTGGACCTGGCAGGGCAGAGCCCACAGGATAGCTGGGTTCGGGTTTCTGTCACGTGACTGTCAGAT
>NW_023411889.1:0-44813 GCF_903995425.1 Onychomys torridus | reverse complement strand
CTTTGTGAACTGTGTAAATTCCATTGAGCCCCAAATTCATGGGTTTAGCAGAAATGACTCTTGCTTGTATGAAGCAAGAACCTGGGTTATAATTGTTTCTGAGGGAAATCAGCCAGTGTTCTCATCCATGAAACACACTCTGTTTTACGCAAGAAGCATGCTCTTCTTTCCAGCATCTCCAATACAGCAAGAAACATGAGCAAGCCCAACGCGTTTCTCACTATTAACTAAAGAGCATTTATGTATGAGGAGCTGTGGTTTGTATCAGTTTCATAAGCAGAGTTGAACTAGATATGGTCCGTATGAGTAGGAAACACAGTTCTTTTTTTCTGGGCTTGCTCATGTTTCTTGCTGTATTAGAGACGCTGGAAAGAAGAGCATGCTTCTTGCGTTAAAACAGAGTGTGTTTCATGGATGAGAACATAGGTCTGACTTTCCCTTCACAAACCGATTTAAGATCTAGGATCTGTGTCTTCCTACAAGCAAGAGATCTCTTCTGGTAACCCAGTGAATTTTGGCCTCAAATGAATTTACACAATTCACGAAACCAACGCTTTTCTCACTATTAACTTAAGAGCCTTTATGTAACACAAGCTGTGGGTAGTAGCACATTCATAAGCAGAGTTGAACTAGATATGGGCCTTATGTGTAGGAAACACAGAACCTTTTTTCTGTGCTTTCTCATGTTTCTTACTGTATTGGAGACACTGGAAAGAAGAGCATGCTTCTAGCGTTAAAACACAGTGTGATTCATGGATGAGAACACAGGTCTGAATTTCCCTTCAGAAACAGATTTCAGATCCAGGATCAGGGTCTTCCTTCAAGCAAGAGTTCATTTCTGGTAAACCCACTGAATTTTGGGCTCAAATGAATTTACACAGTTCACGAACCCAACGCGTTTCTCACTATTTTTCTGTGCTTTCTCATGTTTCTTACTGTATTGGAGACACTGGAAAGAAGAGCATGCTTCTTGCGTTAAAACACAGGGTGTTTCGTGGATGAGAACATTGGTCTGAATTTCCCTTCAGAAACGGAGTTATACCACAGGATCTGTGTCTTCCTACATGCAAGAGTTCATTTCTGGTAAAACAACTGAAGTTTGGTCACAAATGAATTTACACCGTTCACGAACCCAACGCATTTCTCATTATTAACTAAAGAGCATTTATATAAGAGGAGCTGTGGTTTGTATCAGTTTAATAAGCAGTGTGGAACTAGATATGGTCCGTATGAGTGAGAAACCCAGTACTTTTTTTCTTGGCTTGCTCATGTTTCTTGCTCTGATGTAGATGCTGGAAAGAAGAGCATGCTTCTTGGGTTAAAAAAAAGTGTGTTTCATGGATGAGAACACAGATCTGAATTTCCTTTTACAAACAGATTTAAGGTCCAGGATCTGTGTCCTCCTACAAGCAAGAGTACATTTCTGGTATACCCAGTGAATTTTGGCCTCAAATGAATTTAGCCAGTTCACAAAACCAATGTGTTTCTCACTATTAACTAAAGAGCACTTATGTAACAGGAGCTGTGGTTTCTATCAGTTTCATAAACAGAGTTCAACTAGATATGGACCATATGAGTAAGAAACCCTGTTCTTTTTTTCTGGGCTTGCTCCTGTTTCTTGCTCTATTGGCGATGTTGGAAAGAAGAGCATGCTTCTTGCGTTAAAACAGAGTGTGTTTTATGGATGAGAACACTTGGTCTGAATTTCTCTTCAGAAATGGAGTAAAACCCAAGGATCTGTGTCTTCCAACAAGCAAGAGTTCATTTCTGGTAAACCCACTGAAATTATGGCTCAAAAGAATTTACACAGTTCACGAACCCAACTCGTTTCTCACTATTAACTAAAGAGCATTTATTTAACAGGAGCTGTGCTTTGTATCAGTTTCATAAGCAGAGTTGAACTAGATATGGTCCACATGAGTGAGAAACCCAGTTCTTTTTTTCTGGGATTGCTCATGTTTCTTGATGTCTTGGAGACGCTGGAAAGAAGAGCATGCTTCTTGCGTTAAAACAGAGTGTGTTAAATGGATGAAAACACAGGTCTGAATTTCCTTTCAGAAACAGATTTAAGATCCAGGATCTGTGTCTTCCTACAAGCAAGAGTTCATTTCGGGTAAACCCAGTGAATTTGGGGATCAAATGAAATTACACAGTTCACAAACCCAACGCATTTCACACTATTAGCTAAACAGCATTTATTTAACAGGAGCTGTGGGTTGTATCGGTTTCCTAAGCAGATTTGAACTAGATATGGTCTGTATGAGGAGGAAACACAGTTCTTTTTGTCTGGGCATTCTCATGTTTCTTGCTGTATTGGAGACGCTGGAAAGAAGAGCAAGGTTTTTGCGTTAAAACAGAGTGGGTTTCATGGATGAGAACACTGGTCTGAATTTCCCTTCAGAATCGGAGTAAAACCACAGGATCTGTGTTTTCTTACAAGCAAGAGGTCATTACTGATAAACCCACTGAATTTTTGGCTCAAATGAATTTACACAGTTCACGAACCCAACGCTATTCTCACTATTAACTAAAGAGCATTTATGTAAGAGGAGCTGTGGTTTGTATCAGTTTCATAAGCAGAGTTGAACTAGATATGGTCCATATAAGTAGGAAACACAGTTCTTTTTTTCTGGGCTTGCTCATGTTTCTTGCTGTATTGGAGACGCTGGAAAGAAGAGCATGCTTCTTGCGTTAAAACAGAGTGTGATTCATGGATGAGAACACAGGTCTGAATTTCCCTTCAGAAACAGATTTAAGATCCAGGATCTGTGTCTTCCTACAAGCAAGAGATCTTTTCTGGTAACCCAGTGAATTTTGGCCTCAAATGAATTTACATAGTTCATGAAACCAATGTGTTTCTCACTATTAACTAAAGATCGTTTATGTAACATAAGCTGTGGGTTGTATCACATTCATAAGCAGAGTTGAACTAGATACGGGACTTATGAGTAGGAAACAGATAACTTTTTTTCTGTGCTTTCTCATGTTTCTTGCTGTATTGGAGACACTGGAAAGAAGAGCATGCTTCTTGCGTTAAAACACAGGGTGTTTCATGGATGAGAACAATGGTCTGAATTTCCTTTCAGAAACGGAGTTATACCACAGGATCTGTGTCTTCACACATGCAAGAGGTCATTTCTGGTAAAACCACTGAGGTTTGGGCTCAAATGAATTTACACAGTTCACGAACACAAAGCGTTTCTCATTATTAAACATAGAGCATTCATGTAAGAGATGCTGTGTTTTGTATCAGTTTCACAAGCAGAGTTGAACTAGATATGGTCCGTATGAGTAGGAAACACAGTTCTTTTTTTCTGGGCTAACTCATGTTTCTTGTTGTATTGGAGACGCTGGAAAGATGAGCAAGGGTTTTCCGTTAAAACAGAGTGGGTATCATGGATGAGAACACTGGTCTGAATTTCCCTTCAGAAATGGAGGAAAACCCCAGGATCTGTGTCTTCCTACAAGCAAGAGTTCATGTCTGGTACACCCAGTGATTTTGCGGCTCAAATGAATTTACACAGTTCACGAACCCAATGCGTTTCTCACTATTAACTAAAGAGCATTTATGTAAGAGGAGCTGTGATTTGTATCAGTTTCATATGTAGAGTTGAACAAGATATGGTCCATATGAGTAGGAAACACAGTTCTTTTTTTCTGGGCTTGCTCATGTGTCTGGCTGTATTAGAGACGCTGGAAAGAAGAGCATGCTTCTAGCATTAAAACAGAGTGTGTTTCTTGGATGAGAACACAGGTCTGAATTTCCCTACAGAAACCAATCAATATCAAGGATCTGTGTGTTCGTACATGCAACAGGTCATTTCTGGTAAAACCACTGAGGTTTGTTTGGGCTCAAATGAATTTACACAGTTCACGAACCAAACGCGTTTCTCATTATGAACTATAGAGCATTCATGTTAGAGATGCTGTGTTTTGTATCAGTTTCATAAGCAGAGTTGAACTAGATATGTTTGGTATGAGTAGGAAACACAGTCCTTTTTTTCTGGGCATGCCCATTTTTCTTGCTGTATTACTGACACTGGAAAGAATAGCATGCTTCTTGCGTTAAAACAGAGTGTGTTTCATGGATGAGAACACAGGTCTGAATTTCCCTTCAGAAACCGATATAAGATCCAGGATCTGTGTCTTCCTACAAGCAAGAGTTCATTTCTGGTAAACCCACTGTATTTTGGGCTCAAATGAATTTACACAGTTCACGACCCAACACGTTCCAGACAATTAAAATGAAGAGTATTTATGTAAGAGGAGCTGTGGTTTGTATCACTTTCATCAGCAGAGTTGAACTAGATATGTTTGGTATGAGTAGGAAACACAGTCCTTTTTTCATTGCATGCCCATTTTTCTTGCTGTATTTGAGACACTTGTAAAAAGAGCATCCTTCTAGCGTTAAAACAGAGTGTGTCTCATGGATGGGAACACAGGTCTGCATTTCCCTTCAGAAATGGAGTAAAACCCCAGGATCTCTGTCTTCCTACAAGCAAGAGTTCATTTCTGGTAAACCCACTGAATTTTTGGCTCAAATGAATTTACACAGTTCACGAACCCAACGCGTTTCTCACTATTAACTAAAGAGCATTTATGTAAGAGGAGCTGTGGTTTGTATCAGTTTCATAAGCAGAGTTGAACTAGATATGGTCCAAATGATTAGATAACTCAATTCTTTTTTTCTGGGCTTGCTCATGTTTCTTGCTGTATTGGAGACGCTGGAAAGAAGAGCATGCTTCTTAGGTTAAAACAGAGTGTGTTTCATGGACTAGAGCACAGGTCTGAATTTCGCTTCTGAAACGGATTTAAGATCCAGGATCTGTGTCTTCCTACAAGCAAGAGTTCATTTCTGGGATACCCAGCGAATTTTGGCCTCAAATGAATTTACACAGTTCACAAACCCAACGCCTTTCTCACTATTAACTAAAAAACATTTATGTAGCTGGAGCTGTGGTTTGTATCAGTTTCATAAGCAGAGTTGAACTAGATATGGTCCATATGAGTAGGAAACACAGTTCTTTTTTTCTGGGCTTGCTCATTTTTCTTGCTGTATTGGAGACGCTGGAAAGAAGAGCATGTTTCTTGCATTAAAACAGAGTGTGTTTTATGGATGAGAACACAGGTCTGAATTTCCCTTCTGAAACGGATTTAAGATCCAGGATCTGTGTCTTCCTACAAGCAAGAGTTCATTTCTGGTAAACCCAGTGAATTTTTGGCTCAAATGAATTTACACAGTTCACAAACCCAACACGTTTCTCACTATTTTCTGAAGAGCATTATGTAAGAGGAGCTGTGGTTTGTATCAGTTTCATAAGCAGAGTTGAACTAGATATGTTCCATATGAGTAGGAAACACAGTTCTTTTTTTCTGGGCTTGCTCATGTTTCTTGCTGTATTGGAGACGCTGGAAAGAAGAGCATGCTTCTTGTGTTAAAACAGAGTGTGTTTCATGGATGAGAACATTGTTCTGAATTTCCCTTCACAACGGAGTTAAACCACAGGATCTGTGTCTTCCTACAAGCAAGAGGTCATTTCTGGTAAACCCACTGAATTTGGGGCTCAAATGAATTTACACAGTTCACAAACCCAACGTGTTTCTCACTATTAACTAAAGAGTATTTATTTAAGAGGAGCTATGGTTTGTATCAGTTTCATAAGCAGAGTTGAACTAGATATGGTCTGTATGAGTAGGAAACAGTTCTTTTTTTCTGGGCTTGCTCATGTTTCTTGCTGTATTGGAGACGCTGGAAAGAAGAGCATGCTTCTTGTGTTAAAACAGAGTGTGTTTCATGGATGAGAACACAGGTCTGAATTTCCCTTCTGAAACGGATTTAAGATCCAGGATCTGTGTCTTCCTACAAGCAAGAGTTCATTTCTGGTAAACCCAGTGAATTTGCGGCTCAAATGAATTTACACAGTTCACAAACCCAATGCGTTTCTCACTATTAACTAAAGAGCATTTATATAACAGGAGCTGTGGTTTGTACCTGTTTCATAAGCAGAATTGAACTAGATATGGTCTGTATGAGTAGGAAACCCAGTTCTTTAGAATCAGTAAGCTCATTTCCCTGAGCCAAGTGTCCAGGCAGGCCTCTGTGTGCACGAATATGGCCAACATAAAAGGATAATCATTTCTGTCGGATTGATTTCTGTAGTTCAGAAAACAGTTGGAAGGTAGAAGTAATAGGTTGAATTACTGGGACCATTTCCAGAGCCTGTAAAGCCCCTACCACATATCGACTGTCTGAATATATTCAAGGAGCAATTTTTCAAATCTTTAAAGACAATATGTGCAGCATATCTCCACCAACTGAGTTGAATTGAAAGGAGTTGTCATAACATTCTTTTGGCCACTGAAGACATAGGCAGCCCTGCCATTTTTTTTGACCCATCTATGGAAAGCACAGGGAATCTGGGATGGGTTCCATTCGAGTATTTTTGAGAAAAACAAAAGAAGTAAGGGAAAAAAATTGTAGGAGTTTATTACTGAGCATATAGGTACAAACAAGGATGGCCCAATCAGGACTACAGGTGCACAGCCATTCAAGCTGTTCCTTATCATATGGCATAATAATAACATCAGGGTCTCGCCCAAAGTATCGTGTGGAAGTTTTTATCCCCAGCATGTTCAATCGGCAAACCAAGGAGGTGAAGATGGGGAGGATTTTTCTCTTAGCAACAGGAAGGTGTACCCAGAGTATGGGCATGGGTTCTTGCCAGAGCATGCCCATGGGGGCAAAATATGTAGAAAAAAAATGATCAAATATAAGGGTAAGTTCAGCTCAAAATATCCTGTGTGCTGTTGGGCGATGGCCAACTCAATTTTTTGCAATGCCTTTTCTGCATCTACAGTAAGATATCTAGGGGACTGAGGATCAGAATCTCCTTTGAGAATATATTCAAGGGGATGGACCTCTCCCTTGGTTATCTTTAAATATGGTCGTAGCTAATTGAATCCCACAGAAGCTTTTGAAAATCATTAAGACAACAGAGTGTGTCCCTTCTGATCTGGATTTTCTGGGTTTAAAGAAGGTCTGGATGTAACTCAAATCCTAAAAACAAGAAGAGGTATTGGGTTTGTATCTTCTCTGGGTCTATATAGAATCTTTGGCCTCGAAGCATAGTAATTATCTTTTGGGCTATATATTGTGTTTTTTCTTCAGACTCCCCTGCTATTAATAGATCATCCATATAGTATATAATATAGGCCTCGTGGTACTGGATCCTCACCGGATCAATGGATTGAGCTACATATTTTTGACACAATGTGGGTGAATTGGCCATACCTTGGGGCAATACTTTCCATTGATATCGGGGGTTCAGTCCAATTTGATTCACAACTGGTATAGATAAGGCAAATTGTTTGCAATCCAGAGGATGCTGGGGGATAGAGAAAAGTAATCTTTAATATCTATAACAATCTTAAAATATGTTTTAGGGAAGGCCACAGGAGATGGCAATCCAGGCTGTAATGCCCCCATGGGAACCATAGTCTTATTTACTTCCCTAAGATCCTGTAATAACCTCCATTTTCCATGTTTTTCTTTATTACAAAGATGGGAGTGTTCCATGGAGATGTGGGAGGCTCAAGATGCCCTTGCTCTAATTGTTCCTGCACCAACTGGAGGGCAGCTTGAACCTTTTCCTGAGGCATGGACCACTGGTCTATGCAAACCAAGTCGTCCGACTTCCAAGTTAAAAAGGTCCATCCGTAATCCCCTCTTGTCCAGCTTGGGGATGAGCATGATGGGCTGATTTCGCCCCTGTTCAAACTTTCCTAACCCATTGCCAGGGAGAAAGCCTGTCTTTAGCATCATTTGGGTCACTTTATCATTGGGACTCATCATGAGGATCCCCATCTGTGTCATTATATCTCTTCCCCACAGGTTTATCAGCAACCCCTCAACCACAAAGGCCCTTACTGTTGCAGTATTTCCCCCGGGGTCTTCCCATTTCAGGAACCTAGAGCTTTGTAGTGTATTTTGGATTTGGCCTATCCCCTTTAAATATGTGGCAGTGGGCTCCAGTGGCCATGAGTCAGGCCAATATTTTTTGGCTATGTCAGTGGCATCAGTGCCTGTGTCCAAAAGGCCCAGAAATTGTTTTCCCTCCAGATAAAGTTTAATTGTAGGTCAGCTCTCTGTTAATTGTTGAACCCAGAATATGTCTGATGATCCTGGTTATGAGAGGCCACAGGTTGTACCCTTATAGGGAAATTGTCCAACCATCGGAAAAGGGAGAGCCTGAGCAATGCGTTGGCCCACGGGGATGGTAATAGGGCCCTAAGAGGCTAGGGCCAGAAATTTTATCTCACCCTGATAATCAGAATCAACTATGGAAGGAATGATAGAGAGTCGTTGCAGCAAGCTGGAAGCTTGGCCTATAATAAGAAAAAACATCCCAGGCAGGGAAGGGGGAGCAAGTACCCTGGTATCTATAATCACCGTGCCTTCTTCCGGGGTTACAATCTGGGTGGTGGAGGAACAGAGGTCCAGTCCTGCGCTTCCTGGTGTAGCTCAGGATAGGATCGAGCAAGTTGGGCCAGGGCTGTCTAGGGCAGTGGGTTCCCTGTTCTTGATTGTTGTTGAAGGGGTTGTTGGGGTTTATACGGAGTCTGAGAGAAAATCCTTTGCAAGAGCTAATAAATGTGAAACACGCCCGTCTCCCTCTGCCTCTTTTAAAATATCTCTGATCACAACATAAAAACTAAAGAAAGCATCAGGAACATTTTCCCCCTGTTTAAGTAATTTGTTGATGTCTTTTCCAACCTTATTCCAAGTTAGTGGGTGAATCCCTGGGCCATTAACTACCAGCCAAGGGCACTTCTCCTCCACAAAATAGAAGAATTTTATCAGATCCTTTATGTTAACTCTTATTCCCCTCTCCCTAAGATTGCCTTTCATTTCTTTAATAAAAAGGATCCTCTTTTGATAGACCTTTGCCCATGGTTATGGGACAACTGTATTTACCTCAAGACTTCCCACGTTGCAAGAGTGATGCGGTCCAGGCATCTCTGCCCTGCGTGGTCTGGGGCCCGTTGTTATCCATCGTCCGGTGGTTCACCATGCCTCAGGCCCCACATTAGGGCGCCACTTGACCCGTCCTGCATGCCAGGTTATTAGGTAGGACCCGAGGAGGCACCTCCTGAAAGACCAATGGGGGCGAGAGAGGAAGGAGACCAGGCGCATAAAGAAAGACAGAATCAGTCTGAGTCGCGTCAAGGTCTCATTTCTTGCAAAGGGAAGCAAGCTTATATACTGGTGGGTATGAGGGGAAGGGAGGGAGATGAAAAGGGAGATGAAAAATTGTTAGAAAAGGGTCAGGGTGAGGTCTCTTTGGTCCAATGCTTGAGCAACCGATCGATCAAACATATTCCAGGAAGTTAATCTAAAAGTACATTTTGTGGGAACTGTTGTTTTGTAAGTCAAGGGAGTAGTTATGCCAGATCATCCAAGCAAGAAAGGTCAAGGCACAGTCATCCAATTTTAGGTTCCCAACAAAGGGAAAACTCTGCAGCCCCCTTCTGATTCACAAGCTTGTGCAAGTATGTCCAAAATTGATTAGACTCCACCTCAGCCAATTAAAAGTATACTAATGGAACTGCTGCTTGCTTAACCAATTTTGTATGAGATGACCTAACTGTCCCTAAACCCCCTCTCCTTAGCTGTGCGTAAAGAGAGACTGCATACTCCTCTCAAGGTCACTGCCATTTTGTACAAGTGTTGACCCCTGCATGCTAGAATATTAATAAATGCTTTTTGCTTTTACATACTATTGGAGTCCTTGGACCCTTACAAGATAACTTTAACTTGTATCAAGTTGACATCACACTGCCTGGCACAAATCCCTTTTTCATGTGTTGTTTCTTAACCCCTTTGGGGATATGCCAGCTGCTGTTTAAGGGCTCTGTGGAGGAAACAGACTCTTTTTAGTTTGAAATGGGCTTTGCTGGGCCTGCTGAATGCAAAACCATGTTTCATTCTGCTGTCCAGTTTTAGTCTCAGTTGTGTATAGGTGTGACCCAGATAAATGTTGGACTATGTCCCCTGCCTCCCACACAAGGATCTTTCTGTTGCCGAGCATCCTGGTGTTCTTGGATGAGGAGCCCCACAGAGGTATGCCTGCTTGGTCTCCTTAGCCCTTGGTGATGGGAACCTGAGGGTGTCTAGGCTTTGAGGCTCCTTCCTCCTAAGCCCCAGAGATGGAACTGCTGCTGCTTGTTCTGGAAGCTGAGGGAGACACCAGGTCAGATTGGAACCCACTGTGCAAAGACTCCCTGGCTGGAGTATGCCTCTCTGCCTACTTTCTCGAACACCGGGAATAAGAGGGAAAGGCAACCCTTTACCTTGATATAGCCTGCAGGGGCTGGAGTGAGGTGTCTGCCCCAACATCAGCCACCCTCTAGCTTGACAGGATCAGGACCCAGATCTGTATCTTCCTGTCTCATTCAACGCCCAACACACTCTGCATGACAGGCAAGGGATGGGTGTGTGTGTATGGCTGGGGTTTGGGGGGGGGGTACCAGTCAATCCCCAGACAGTCGCAATGTGCAGGATTCTCTTTAAGGGTTATCTAGTGCTGGGAAAGAGGAGGGCACTTTTTAGTGGTCCCCAGAAAGGGTCTCACCCATGACAGCAGAGGCATGACTAAGCACACTGAAGGGCAGTGGTGGGATATCCCTAGACTGGTTCCTGGAAAAGAAGCCAGTAGATGATGGGCATCTCCAGTGGCAGGAGTAGGGTGCAGTGATCCCCAGAGTAGCCTCAACTCCAGGACTGGCTCCCCGCATTTCAGCCAGATATCCTCAAGCTGATGATGTACTGATCCTGATGCAGCTATTAGGGAGCTTTGCCTGAAGGAGGAATGGAAAGTCATCAGGGCACACACCACCTTACTTCCAGTGCTGACAAGCCTGTATCTGAAAGGGAAAAAAATGGACAGGAAACCTCCTGAGTGTGGGTGAAGCTGAGCTCCTAGCTCAGTGTGAATCCCCACAGAGCTCTGTGGTACCTGGCATCAGAAGCTCTGTGGGGACCAGCCTCCCGGGAGGAGCAGGCTGCCTGCAGGCATCGGGGTCCCTGCCAGGTGGAGCTCTTGGTGGCCATCCTGACTCCTGCTTTTGTTTGGGTGTCCCTTGCAATGATGTGTACAAGGTCTGGTCCCCAGGGCCAGCCCCGCCCATCCCCCTGTCCCCTCCTTGTCTGCCCCCCATCTTCCTCAGTCACTGACTTGATTCTGGAAACAACCTCACTCTTTCTGGTGCTCCTTCCTGTGTTACGGTCTCACAGTTGGCTAGGCAGCAACAGGGGTTCCTGAGTCTTAAAGGGAAGCAGGGAGTGTGAATACTCTTTTCCTCCTGACCATCTACATGTCAGTACCTCATGTCCCTCCTTCTACCTAGCAACTCAAGATGTCTCCAATAGCTGTTTCTTAGAAAAATGGTCCATGACGCTGATCCATGATTTACGGGCTCCTGCCATGACGAGGGATGAAATCAGATGTGTGGTGTCCTCCGACTCACGATCAAAGCATATCAGATGCTTCAAATGGTTGGAGACTGATCTTGTTTTCCATGTGGCTTCCTTCGGCATTGTCCTGTCTATCCTGGGGTGAACAGAGTGGTCAGTAGCTGAAGGAATTACCCCACATCTTTATGCAGATGCATTGTACGACAACTCACATTTTAAGGGAAAGTCATCCTTTTCTCTGTGTGCAAAATCGAATGCAAAATCTGATGTGGGTTCAGAGCTGGTGACTTGCATTCTCTTTGTGGTTCTCTTACTTAGCGCTCCCTGAACCTCCTTCCTTTACCTCCTTCAAAACCTGTGGTTCATTACCAGGTAAAGGTGAGGACCCAGAGGGACAGCTGGGACATTTACCTTAGTGTGTCAGCAGCTCTATGGCAACATTCAGCTCAATGTTATACTCACTCAGATTCACAAGTCTTTTCTACAGCTGCCCACTGAGTCGGGTGAAGCACCCTAGACCCATTGATCTTCCTGAATTTGTTGGTGGGACTCCAAGGAGGTGGCATTACATTAGGCAGATCCTCTCTGAGTCTGGAATCTGAATGGTGCCTGGCATCTCAGCTGTGGACTGATTCAGTCTCCAGACCAGAAAACCCACTTACTGCATCTATACAGTGCCCCCAGCTCTGGGACTTGAATGTTTCACACTAGCCAGCTTGTCCCTACCCACCCCACCTTCTCCTCTCCTCACTCACCCTGCCTCCAACTACTCCTACTCCCCCCACCCCGCTCAGCCCTACTTGCTTCTTCCCAAGTGTTTTCAGAAAGATACTTGATTTTAGCAAGAGCTGGGCTGATGGCCACGCAATATGCTTTCACTCTCTTTGTGCATATTGGGAAAGCAGAAAGCTTCTCTAGGGATTCTGGGTAATTGGGTTAGTGGCCAGCTCATGTCAGGAAATTAAAAGGAGGCCCTGATCAGGTTCCTTCTGCATGGGATCTAATGGTTCTGTATTTACAGAGTATTCTGCCTCTAGCCCATGCCAGAAATACCACTTTTCTGGTCTTTTGAATGAAGGAAGAGAAATTCTTTTGCTTTTCCAAAGTACATTAATGTTTTGGAACAAACCAACTCTCCAGCATGTCAGAGGACAGAATTGAGCTACTTTCTAGCCTGTATACATGTGTGCCCCACCCTCCCCTCTTGATAGCTCACAAGATCTTCCCAAAGCCTCCTGAATACTCACATGCACTGACCCCTAGCTGGGCAAGTGTTGATTGAATACAGACAGCTGCTTCTGGCTGTGTTGAATTCTTATTATGGTTCAATCCAGGCATTCGACATTGGAGCATTGGATCACAGGTACAGCCTATCTGGTCAGAGCCCCACTTGACCATTTAGCAGCTCCCTGGAAAAGCTACATAAGCCTTCATAAGCTTCACTTCTCTCCTGGAAAACACCACGCAGTGTAGTGGCCATAGTCATCTTTTTCTCCTCCTCTCCATGGATGTCTCTGGTCTTCTACAAAGCTGCCTTATGTTTATCATTGATTAGAGACACTCTTCATATAATAGCATTGATGTTTGTTTCATTTTGTTTATAACTAGTAGGTAACTGCATTTATGGGGCACAGTGTGGTGCTTTGCTTTATATGTTATAGGAAGATTCAGTCAAGTTAACGGACATACATACCACATCACCAGTTTATTTGTTTGGTGGTCTGTGGTGAGAACTACAATTCTGTATTAGTCTGGTCATCTATGGTGCATCGTTTTGTTCAGTCAGAGCTCAGGCAGTGCAATGGGGCACAGACTTAGCCTTCCTAGGTCATGGAGCTCTCTTGGATTAATATCTCCCCTTTCCTAAAGCTCCTAAAGGGGATTCCCCTTCTGTGACCTGTAAAGCAGCCCTATGGGGTCCCCCATCACCTATCTGTCTGTACCTAGCTGATGCTCTTGCTTCATATTGTCTTGGAAATGAAAACAGTAACATAGAAATTTTTCAATTAATTAATTGTAGGGCTGAGATCAACCCCAGGGCCACATGTATACCAGGTGAGTACTCTACCTATCTGAGCTAGAACCCTAGCCACCGGCCGGGGTCTCACTAAGTCACTTGGGCAGGTCTTGAACTGTGACTCTCTCTGCCCTGGCCACCAGGGATGCCACCAGGCTGGGCCAAGTAGAAGGTGGTTTTATTCCTTCCAGTTAGTGAGTACATCTGCCTCAGTCTTTTGAGGCGATTTCGTGATTCTCTTTATTCAGAATGTAGTAGTTCAAAGGTCGCTGGCTGTTGAGGACAGGGTAGCAGCTCTACTATCTCAGCCTGTGACCAACTAGACTCACAACCCCAGTTCTCACAGCTAGCCAGGACAAGGGGTCCTTTCATTCACAGGCTTTCAGTAGAGCCGAATCACATGGACACCCCACTCAGTGAAAGAGGCACGGAGAGGCACTCTTTTTAGCTGGGATGCTGTGGGCTTGGTAAAAACACTATTGGTATGGAAGAAGGGAATGCAGAGCACACGCATCTTCAAAAATATTTTCTTAACATTTCTGCTGCGGACTGGATCTTAGCTAGACCACCAGACCGAGGGAGAACAGGGTGAAGGTATTCAGGATAAGTGGGATTCGGCGAGTGACAGACAGCCACAGACACGAGAGTATGTTGTGAAGCTGCTGCAACTTTACTCAGAATAAGTAGTGAATTTTATACAGTTACTTGGGGAAACACGGCAATCGGCCAGTAGGGTGATAGTCATAGAATCAACAATGTAGTTACACACTTTTCTCAGAATGATTAACAGATCTCATGAGTATAGCCTTTACTTTTTCTTTTGTGGTTCATCATCCGGACAGAGAACATTACGGCTCTAGCTGTAGTTTTCTTCTACACCTTTGTTCTGTATCAAAATTAAACCCTTTCCATCATTGTTCTAACCATGGTTTCATTTGTGTGAAAATATTTTAACCTTTACCTGTGGGTGAGAAGGCACCAGGGGGGTCGTTACCTAGCTAATCTTTCCATGAACTGTAACTTATGCCGTTCTGTTTTCATACCATTATGATTCACACATCGGTTCCCATGTACGTCATAAGCTCCTGTAAAAGGTAATGGCTCTAAATAATTATTATATCTAAGATTAAAGTTAAGGGGTTGCCACGATCGACCCTTGATGAGAAACTCTATTTGTCCCTGAATAATTCTTATAGGAATGGCTAATTCCTGTAACTGCTTCCTCGCAGCTGCTGTCGGCTGCGCGTGTGGATTGCCTGTTAGTGCCTGTACCTTTACTTTCATTCTCTCTTGGCTAAAGTCTTTGTCCTTCTGAATCATAAGTTCTTTCTGCTCTAAATCATTCATGAATTCCTCCAAACTTTAGGGACCCTCTTGAACTGTTGGCCTAAGAGCTTGAATCATAGGTGGGGATACTGAAGCCACTTTTGAGTAATCATTACTCTCTTTATGGGGCACATCAGGAACATTAAGAGTTAACTTCTTGGAATTAATACACAAGGAAACAACAATAATTACAGCTGCAAAGAGAAGAAGGCAGAGTGCCAGCCAGCCTCTGCAAGCAGATCTGCGTGGTTCCTTGTAGCCTGGCACCTTGATTCGGGCAGATTGATGAGGGGTCGCCGGGGGCAGAGACCCGAGGGCTGTGAGCCCCCCTTTCCCACATAACTACCTCATCCAAGGCATTTGTCACGCAGGTGACACCATCATGGGTGTGGCACATTTCTTTGTTTAGTGTGTAGTGCAAATGCTTGGAGGTCAGAGGTCAGCTTTTGGGAGTCAGTTCTTTCCTTCCCATATGTGGGGCCCAGGTTGTCAGGTTGGAGAGTAGGCACATTTACCTGCTGAGCTGTCTCAGCAGCCCTGGACTGGTGTGGTTGAGAGCCTGAGCTGAACAGGAATATTGGCACCTCCACCGAAGTAAGGCAGAAAGCACTCTTCCAGGTCCCCTCACCATTCCCCTTTTTCGTTTTTTTCTCCATTCTTGTAGGGAACTATTTGCCTGGCTTTTGTGTTATTTTCTCTTTGCCTGTCTTTGTAGGTTCATCATTGAGATTTTTGTTTGTTTGTTGAGTTGGGGTTTCATTCATTTTGTATGTCAGGGTGACCTGAGCTCTCAGCCCTCCTCCTGCCTCCGTTTCTTGAAGGCTGGAATTACTGGGAGGAGCCGTCAAACTTAGCTTCTAGTTTTATTTGTCTATTTTGTCTAATGAAATTATGCTAGTGAGGTTTTGTTTTTGTTTCTGGTGGGAGGGATTGTTTGGTTTTTCAAGACAGGAACTCACTTTGCTGGAATCTGCTTATGAGGTATTTTTTGGATTTTTTTTTTAAGATTTTTAATCATTCACGTGTGACTAGGTATAGTGACACGTGGCCTTTAATCCCACACTTGGGAGGTAGAGGCAGACTGGTGAGGCTAGCCTGGTTTGCATAGTGAGTTTCTGGACAGCCTGTGCCCCTACCTCAAAAACAAAATAAAACAATTTATGTGTATGTGTCTGTGTGCTATGTGTTCATGGGTACCATTGTAAGACAGTAGAGGGCATTGGATTCCCTGGAGCTGGAATTACAGACAGCTGTGAGCCCTCTGACACAGCTCCTGGGATTCGAACTCAGGCCCTCTGGAAGAGCAGCAGGTGCTCCTAACAGCTAAGACACCTCTCCAAACCTAGGATTCTGGACCATGGTAATCAGTAGCTCTGAAGTGGATGCTGCTTCTTGCATACTTTATTTATTTTTCATTTATTCAACGTAGAAGCCAGTAAAAATTATGTTTTGAAGGCCATAAGTGCTCAGCCTCACTGATATAATGATAAGTTGGGCTGTGTTGCAGAGGTCAGAGGCTGGACTTTGTCCTTGAATGGGAGTCTACTAATTCCTTTCCTTCTCTTCCACTGATGCGTGTCTTTGGGGCTTGTGGGCTCTTGGTGTCAAGGGAGCATCACACTTATGTTTGTTTCCAGATGCACATGTGCAAGAGTTATTAGCACCCAGGAGAAGGGTTTGGAAGTTTGGAATACGTGTATTCAGCTCAGTGTGTGTGTGTGTGTGTGTGTGTGTGTGTGTGTGTGTGTGTGTAGTATGTAGTATGTGTATAGGTACCAGTTTACAAGCCAGAAGAGGACACTGGCTATCTTGCTTCACCCCTCTAGGCAGACCCTTGCAAGCTGCAGTAGTCTAACTCTCTATCTGCCTTACACAGTGCTATGTTAGAAGCCACATTAGCTTTTTACATGGGTGCTGAATACTTTTTTGAACCTGGGTCCTCATATCTGTGCAACATAGTATTCCTAACGACTAGGCTGTCAATCCAGCCCCAAAACCCGATTTTATATTGAGATGAAGGTGGAACCCAGGGCTTCTCATGTACCAGACAATCACTGACAGATTTTAATGATATATTTATTTTAGTTTTAATTATGTACATGTAGGAGGAGCAGGGTCTATACATGTGAGCCCAGATGCCCATGGAGGTAAGAAGGTGGCATTGGATCCCTGGGAGCTAGAATTACAGGTGGGTTGTGAGCCACTAGGACGTGGGTACTGGGAACCGAACTTGGGCTCTCTGAAAGAGCAGTAAGTAACCACTCCTAACAGCCAAGTCATTTCCCCACAGCCCTGGGGAGTTTAATGTTGGACTTTCTCTTTTTAGATGCTTGTTTAGTTTTGGTTTTAGAGACAGGATCTTGCCTTGTAGTGATGGCTGAACTCGAAATCATGGCCTCTCTCCTGCTTTCACCCTGAGTGCTGTGTTTTGTTTTTTTAAGACAGGGTTTCTCTGTGTAGCTGTGGCTGTCCTAGAACTCACTCCATAAGACCAGGCTGGCCTCAAACTCATAGGGATCCACCTGCCTCTGCCTCCCCAGTGCTGGGATTAAAGGTGTGAACCACCACTGCCCAGAGTTTTAAGCATGGAACACCACACCTGCATCATTTTTCTTTATTTTCTTGAAGCAGGTCTCACTGTTGAGAGATGCTTGCCATTCCTCTCCACAGTCAAGACTGGTCCAAAGTAGTGTCTTCTTTTTATTGACCTGGACAGTGACCTAAGTACATCTCTCTGGCCCTGTTCCTTCTCAGCCCTGATGCAGCCAGAGAACTCTCTTTGTTTGTTTGATTGATTGAGACAGTCTCTCACTATAGCCCTGGCTGACCTGGAACTCTGTGTGTGGACCAGGCTTGCCTGGAACTCAGACATCCACCTGCCTCTGCCTTCTTCTAAGAGTTGGGTTTATAGATGTGTGCCACCTCGCCCAGTTCAGAAGTCTTTTAAAAGCCACCATGAGAGTTTGTCATTTGTTTTCTACCTTCTTGAAGTTCTCTGTGGCACTTAGAAAAACGCTGGAACATCTGACTGCGGGTTCAGATCTGCTCTAAGACTCCACCATCATCTCCACCACCCTGTCCTGTCTGCATTTCTATCCATTCATCTCCAGCCTCATCACCTTGCTTGCAGTCTCCAAGCATGGCAGACCTAATTCTCACCTCAGGGATTCCAGACAGTGCCTTCTCTTGGAGTGTGTTCCTGGAGGCAGGCTTCTCGTCCTTTCAGTCTGCATGTAGATGTGATCGCCACCATCACCTGCTATCAGAGCCTCCTGTAGACCTTGTCGTCGAACTTCTCCCACTCAGGAAATGACCTTGTTTATTTATTTATGCACTTGCCTTATTTTGTGTACTCTGCCATCGCTAACACCCTTGTTTTTATTTTAACAAATAGGGTGGCAAATTTCCTCTACATTGGACTGTCAGCTCCAGGGGGGCATTGCGGTAGAGCACATGATTGAAAGGCCCCAGGGGAATATCTGAGACCAGCAGGCTGTGGTGGCATGATTGATTTGCAGTGTCTACCACAGGCAAGGAAATGGAAAGTGGTGGCCCCAGTGACAGGAACTGCCATGCTTGATCTGGCCCAGCTGTGCTTCAGTGACTTTCCTAGAGAGTCTGGGCTCCTTGTAGGAAGCTGGTTCTGCCTTCAGTATGGGTTCCTTGCCCAGCAAAAGCCTGTGGTCCCTGCCCAGCAAAGAGTAGAGTAGGGCCTGTTTGTTCTAATTCTTCCCTGTTGGGGTAGTTTTAGACCTCAGCAGTGGGAACACAGGGAGAACATAGTCAAACTGTCCTTAGTAGTGTGGTCCTGTGGGCCAGGAGGATCTTGAGGAGGAAAGAGTTACAGTGGACCCTGCTTCCAAGAATACTGTGGTTCCTCTAGCCATTCAGAAATCCTGAATCTATAAACAGTTGACAGGAGCCTGGGGGTATATGGTAGAGCGTTTGTTTGTTTGTTTGTTTTTATTTTTATCCACTAGGAGATCCCTCCTTCCCCACCAACCTCTCCCAGCTCTTTATCACCAGGTGGACTGGTTGGTTTTATCAATTTGACACAAATCTAGACATAGCTGGGAAGAAGGAATCTTAATTGCGAAAATGTCTCCATTATATTGATCTGCAGGCAAGTCTGTGGATGTATTGTCTTACTGTTTATATAGAAGCACTCAGCCCACAGTGAGTGGTGTCACCCCTAGGCAGTGGTCTGGGCACTGTAAGAAAGCAAGCTGAGCAATCTGTGAGGAGCAAGCCAGTAAGCAGCACTCCTGCATGGTCTCTGCATCAGATTCCTGCCTTGAGTTCATTCTTTGGCTTCCCCCTGATGATGGACTGTAAAACCTGTGAGCCAAATAAGCCCTTTGCTCCTGAAGTTTCTTTATTAGTCATACTGCTTAACACAGCAGAAGAAAGCATGTGTGATCTTGAACCCCCATGCCCACCCATCCACCCTGCCCAGGAAGAATGCTCAGAACCAAGAACTATATCATAAAGAACCAGACCCAGCATACAACCACTGAAGAGCTTTGAAAAGGTACTCGTAAGATATTCATCTGTCAGGTGGTGGTGGTGCATGCCTTTAATCCTAGCACTTGGGAGGAAGAGATGGGCAGATCTCTTTGAGTTTGAGCCCAGCCTAGGCTACAGAGCTACTTCTAGACAGCCAAGACTAGACAAAGAAACCCTGGTGTGTGTGTGTGTGTGTGTGTGTGTGTGTGTGTGTGTGTGTGTGTGTGTGTGTGTGTGTGTGTCTGTGAGAAGGATATAGACAAGAGTTTCTCATCCTGTGGGTCATGGTCCCCAGTTTTCATGGAGTGTCTCACAAAAGGAATGGCCCAAGACCATCAGAAAATACAGATATTTATGTTAATGGATAACAACAGTAGCAAAATTGCAGTTATGAAGTAGCAACAAAAATAATGTTATGCTTGGGGGTCACCATCACACAGGGAAATGTATTAAAGAGTGGCAGCATTAGGAAGATTGAGAACCACTGTTCTAGACAGTGTATGACCCCAGAGACCCCAGGCTCAGAGCCTTTGAGGAGCAAGTCCTCCATTCTGAGCTGTTCCCTTGATTGCTGGCTGTTCTCATCATGCAGGACACTTGGTCAACCCCAAATCCAGATGCAGATTCTTCCTCTGTTATTGCTAGCAATGTGACCCTGTTCTTGTGTGTACCAGGCTGGCCTTGAACTTCTCTGGATCCTAGAATAGGCTTGAATTTCTGACCATCTTACCTCTGCCTTCAGAGTACTGTGATTACAGGCATGTACCACCACAAAGGTTTGTGCAGCATTGGATTGAACTCAAGGCTTTATGCATGCTAGGCCAGCACTCTACCATCTGAGCTACACCCTCAACCCTTCTTGACCTTTCTCTAGTCCTCTGTTTATTCCTGATGACAGCCTTGGACTCTCTCTGTCCTCAGAATTGTCAAGGCAACTCAAATGTGAGATGAGCATGATCAGCTTTGTAAGCAGAGTCCTGTTCGGTCCAGGACCTGCTCACTTCATGAAGAAGCTGAGGATTGCAGAGTCGGTGCTGCCAGTGGGTTTTGAACAGGAAAAGTCTCAACTTTGAAGACTTTTGTAAGGTCAACAAGGGATCTTTCTTGGCTTTAGTCTGGGACCAGAGTGTGGGAAGGATCCTGGCTCCTAGGCTTTTCCTCCCCCTGACCCTGCCCTTGGTAAACCTCCCCTTGGGGCAGAGAAACACGTGATAGTGGAGGTCAGCTCCAGACAGGCTTGGAGCCAGGTGCAGGACCATGCTTTAGCTAGTTATTTCTAGTGCAAATGAAAGAAACTTAAACTGGCTGCCACCCCAGTACAATCAGATATTTTTTCTTTGAAAGACTGGGATCCCGTCCAGCCTTGGAGGAAGGCTGCAATTGAGAAGCAAGGCAGGGGATAGCAAAAAGTGGGGAGTATTGCTTTTCCATTAAGAAAGAGTGAGAGGCCTGTTGGCATCAAGGTGACCATTCAGTCAGTGCCTGACCAGGACCCCTGACATGCCTGCAGTGGATAACATAGGCCAGTAGGTGAGGCATGGTTTGAGATGCTCCCCTCCTCCCCATGAAGCTTCTGGACCATCGCCTGGGCCCTAAGTAGGCCTCCTGCTGGCCCTTGTCTGCCAGCCTACCATGATAAGGCTAACAAAGAAGGGTCCAGCAAGCGTGACTTAGCCAAGGCCAAAAGCTCTGTCCTTGGCCTGGATGGAGGTGGCCACTGTGCTCCTCCTTTGCTATCATGCCTAACAATTTGAAATTCATTTTATTTTATTTCAAGATGGGGTCTCAAACTGTAGCTAAGGCTACCCTGAAACTCACTCTAAAGCCCAGGCTAACTTGGAACTCATTAATCCTTCTGCCTCAGCCCTTCAAGCACTGGCTGGAATTACAAGCAGGAAGCCCCAACAACCTGCTACACATTGGGACCTAGGGCATCCTAACTCTGCATTCTGGATTCCTACCCACCCCCTCCATGTCATCCAGCCTGCCTCCTGTGTCTGACCTTGAGGTCCTTGAGAACTCCAGAAGCCTCAAAGGTAGAGCTTTAACACAGCTGCCTTTTGGTTTCTGGCTCATTACACTCTGAATGACTGAGTAATATACGTGTCTAGGCCCTATTGGTTTGCCCATTTCCCCTCATGGCCATTGAGGATGTTCCCTGATGTGAGTTAGCTCCCATGAACTATACTGCAGTGAACACTGGCTTGTTTCCACCTTGAGGTCTCAGGTGGGGCAAAAACCTAGGAGTAGGAGTTGTGGTGATTCTGGGTAGGGTTTTGAGCTACCAACACATACAGCATTCTACACCACTACCAGAATTTTACAGAAGTGTTTAAACTTTTCATTTTGAGAACATTGAGTTACTGTTGTGAGAAAATAGAGTAAAATTCCACATACCCTTCCCCTAGTTCCTTCATCACATTGTCTTGTAAATACGATACACTATACAGCCCAGATGCTGATGTACCATGACAGAACATCCTTAAGGATGAGATATTTTTAGTAGTGCTGTTAGCATTTATTTAACACTTACTGTTTGCCATCGAAGATTTTTCAAGTGCTCACATATTCATGACATAGCATTAAATAAGCTGTTAGCCCAATGAGGTATGCACTACTACCTCATCTTAAAGTCCGAAGAAGTGGAGGTGCAGAGAGGTGAAGACCCTTACCCAGTTCCACTCCAGTAGCTGGGTGTGGTTTGATTTACCCAGCTCTGTCCCAGGCCACAGCTCATCCCTTTGGCTTATGCAATGAGCTCCCACACTTGTCCAGGTGTCTAGCACTGGCCCAAACGCAAGGACTCTGTTTGCCCAGGTATGTGAATTGCATTGATTACCAATCCTTTTTGCATCCATGAGATACTGTGGAAGCATTAGATTTCTCTGTACATCCTAATGGGTTAAACAGTATCCAACAGTAGTTAAAACAGGGGCCATGTTTTCCTTTGGAGATCTGCAGTTGCTTTAAATTTTTCTCTGTCCCGTGTAGCCCAGACTGACCTTAAACTTGGCTAAATAGTTAAGGATGACCTTGAAGTGTTGATCCTCCTTCCTCTGCTTCAAAAGAACTGGCTTTCTCTTCCTAGCAAGAAACCTGGGGTAACAATTGAGATAGGTATTCCCCTGCAGTTGAGGTTGTCAAGTGCTCAACTCTTTCTTGCATGTTTTCAGTGTCCCGGAGTGGCTGCTTCATGGCTGATTGCAAGGTGGTCCTCACAAATACCAGGGAAGCTGCTAGAACAGGTAACAGAATTGTTGGGACCAGTTGGAACTTGTTGCTTCCGCAAACAACCTGCAGGCTGAAGGTGACATACTTCTTCGACTCTGTGTATGGTGGTGGGAGTCTGTAGGAGGAGGGCCAGCCTGTGCCACTGCGTCTGGTTTTAATAGAAACAGAAGCAGCATACTGAGTGAATATAAAAACTCAATGGGACAGAAGAACAACCATAGTTGACTACTGTTTGCAGAGGCTTTCAGATACCCACTGTCTTTAGCCTTGAGGTACTGACAGTTCTCAGTCCAGAGCAGACTGTCACAATAAAAATAAAGGCAGAAAAGGCGGGAAGAGAGAGAAAAGGCAGGGAGAGGGGGCATTAAGCGAAAAGACTGCTTGGCCTTGGAAGAAGAGTGTCCAGGAAAAGTTCAGGTGCCTGAAGGATTGACCTGGAGAACGTCAGTGTCAGCTCCAGGGCTGGGATGGAGCTTTGAAAGAACTTCATGAGGAAGGAGGGCCTGCCTTGGACAAGTGGGACAGAGGGAAGTCGTGAGAGGAGCTGTCTGAGATGAACACGTCAGCCACCCTGCTGGTCACCACAGATCAGTATGGGGCTTGCCTGGGCACACTCAGCAGGAGGCCTCAGGAGCAGCACATGGCATGAACAGAGGGAGTCCAGAAAAGTCTGGACTTCCATGGCAGATCTCAGGAAAACCCATGATCCAGGAATGCCTTCCTGGGGAGGGTCCAGAAAAGTAACTGTTTCCAGAGCAGTGTCAGCTAGAACAGCAAGTTCATTGGATTTAGAGGTTGGCACTGACTCTGTGCTGGGATTTGTGCTCCAAAGAGTGAGAAGCACAGGCCCACGTCCTCCACTCCAAATGATCATTACAAATCCTGACTGGTGTGGCGCATGATGCAAGGCTGTAGGCAGTACAGAACCTCCTGCCCTGAAGAGCCTGAAGCATGATGGGAGCAGGCCTGTGGTGGCTCTGTAAGTGACTAGTGAAATGTAGCTCCTGGCCCCTTGGAACCTCTTTGCCATACCCCCATCTCAAGGTCATTAAAATGTCAGGAAAGCCTGGACTCCAGCAGAGTGGGTCTGACCATTGTCTATTCCCAAGCCCAGGGATGATATTTAAGCTTTGAACCACCTCCTCCAAGTGTCAGGAACTAGATCAGCCTGAACAGGATCACTGGGTTCCCTGGGATACAGGTCAGAGGTTTCCTGGGTTTGGATTTGAACAAGAGCTTAGAAACACCCAGAACATATGTATTTCACACCAGTCTTTGATATGCAGTCCTTAATTCGTTCCAACCAGAGAAGCTTGATGAGACACATGAGGCCCTTTGGAGTCACTGGCTGCCAGGCTAGAAAGAACTAGAGGGGGAAATGCAGAGGAGAGTTTGAGGACTTGAGATGTGTCCTGGAATTTCACTCCTTGGGATGGCAAAGGAGCTTAGGAACTGACTCTGACCAGACAAACCGGCCAGCCCCTCAATCTGTTTACCTTGTTTGCTAAATGAGGGAATGGCAGAGTGTCCATATGCTGTGGGTTAAATGGTATAATATATATTGAAAGTCTTCTGTGAACCATGCTGTTAACCATAGCTGATGTGACTTACCAGGAAGTTGAACACAGTGTTTTCCTAAGCACCTACTGGCTACCATGATCCATGCCAGAACTCAGTGTGGGCCACAAGCAGCCCCTGACCATAAGAGACACCAAGCCAGCAGGGAAGACCCTGGTGCTGTGTAAAAACACCTGGTGTGTGTGCTCTTATTCATCAAGTCTTTCTTGAACACCCTCCAAGGTCCTTAATAAAGTCAGAGAACAATCCAGAAGGGACATCAGGGGTGTGAACTGCCTGATTTTTCTTCCTGTTTCAAAAGTCTCTCTAGCTGACAGTTGCCTTAGGGTAAGTTAGGTAGGCAAGGGCAAGAGGAGAGTCCCTTGGAGGGGCTTCTGGGGAAAAGAAATGGAGAATTGGGGGCAGACCCCTGCTTTCTGGACTCAAGAATGAAAGAGCATGGTTCCTCACTGTTCTCTGGGAATGCAAGAGGGTTATATTCCAGGTTGTGTTGGCATTTCAAGGGGTAGGAGCTGGGAGAACAGTAAGCAAGGGGTCTCCTGTCTAGTGTGTCTCTGCCTCTATTTCAGGGTGACAGACCAATGTGAGCTACAGTCCAAGCCAGAAGCGTTAGGGCTGTGTTGAGGGGATTGAGTTGTTTCCTGTGTCCCCTAAGGGCCAGGATGATGCTCAGATGGAATCCAGAGCAGGTTCACAGAGACCCCTGGGAGTGCTTTCCACAGACTGCATCTCATAGCTCATCTTATGTGGGTGCTGCGAGTATAGCTTGGTTAGTAGGGTTCTCCTCTAGCATGCACAAAGTCCTGGGTTCAAACCCCAGTATTCCATGAACTGTTCATGATGTTGCATGCCTATAATCACAACACTGAAGAAAAAGAAACAGGAGAATCAGAAGATCAGGAACTTCCTTGGCTACTCAGCAATTTGGAAGCCAGCTGGAGGTACATAAGACTGTCTGGGGTGGGGGTAGAGGGGTAAGGGGAGAGGGAGGCAGGAAGAGGCTCATTTTCTCTTCTGACAAGCCCCACATGATGGTGATGCTACTGGTCTGGGGGCCCACACTTTGAGAAAACCACCCATTTCATCTCTGCCATCACTAGCCATCTTATGCATGCTCATCACACTCTGTGAGTTCAGTTCTGCCTTAGAGCTTTGGCCATCATCTGGGTCAGCCCCGGCACAGCAGTCAGGCTAGCAGAATCTTCAGAGCAGCATTCTGCTGGTGACTGAGAGATAAATCACCCAGA
The DNA here is from genome assembly GCF_903995425.1 of Onychomys torridus. NCBI lineage: Eukaryota > Metazoa > Chordata > Mammalia > Rodentia > Cricetidae > Onychomys > Onychomys torridus. The sequence goes on along the minus strand of NW_023411889.1, from coordinate 19,435 downwards.
CCAGAACTCCATTGTGTGAGGAGTACCAGCAGGTTGAGCTGAAACAGCCAGCAGCAGAATCCAGAACAGCCCTCCCTTCCCTCTCTCCCTTACAGCTTCTTGCTTGCACAGGTTCTGTTCCTAGACAAACTGACACAAACCCTTTGATCATCTAATCAGATGTAGGACATTGTTGACAGCTTCACAAGATGTCCACAGACCAGCTTAGAAAGCAGCAGATCCCAGATTGCTCAAGATCATCATCTGTGTAACCAGCATGTTGGGCCACCTGTGTAACCAGGATGTTGTGTCTTATGGCTGCCCATGCATTCTGTACCTTTCTCCTTCCCATGGGATGACTCTGAGTCACAGCTCATCCTTTCACCTCTAAGGGGGATAAAGAACCCAGACCAGTGGAAATGCAGCACAGGACCTCAACAAGATGCCCCTCCAAATGGGAATTAACCATTAGGTAGAAGTCAGGGATGGGATGCTGAGTCCCTCTCACTCACTGTAGTGTTTACTACAGCCTTGTGCAGCAAGGCTTGTTACAGAAGTTTCAGTGTGAGTTTAAAGGACTGCTGATGAGCTGAGGCTGTAGCTGTGTTGGTCAGTGTATGCCTGGAACATAGGAGGTTGGGATCCTGCAGTCCATCCCCTGTTCTGTGTAGGCTGGGTATGGTGGCACAGACCTATAATCTTCCCCTTGGAGGTTGAAGCTGGAGGATCCCAGGTTCTGTTGCAGTAGCGCCCCCATGACCACCACCAGTTTACCATGTCCCAGCGAAGGTCTGTGGATCAAAAAACAGAGACATTAGACAGCTGGTCATTCATGCCAGGGGATGCAAATGACGTTTATTGAAGAAGGGAGAGAACCTTAAATACAGGCTTACAGCACAATGGAGGAACCTGAGACGGCAGAAGTTCGCTACTGAATATTCTACATTTTTGCATCTAAGCTGTTTACACCAAATGCAGGAAACACAAACAAGGAACTTCCCTTAAGTATTCAGGAGGGTGGAGACCCACAGGGAATCAGCATAGGGAGGACATCAAGGTCAAGGTCAGGCAAGCAGGGCAGCAGGAACCCAACTTGGGAGTTCCAGGGCACTACATGTTCCCCCCTTTTTACTAAAAAATGAGCTTCTGACTTAGGTTGTGTGGGACATCAGCAGATTGCCTTACCCATCAGGGAGACACTTGTCCAGGCCACACAAGCGCTCTGTCTTAGGTTGACAGCCACTCCCCAGCATTACACGTCTCTGGATACTCATTATCATACAGGCTCAGCCACGTGAGCTGTAGGGTTAACTGCTGCCAAAGATCTCCAATTGGTGCTGGGCTTGCAATCTGTGTGACACAGAAAAGACCAACAGAAGTCCTAACCCACCCATAGCCAGTAGGCTAGAGGCAATTGAGCCATTCCCTTCTTTAATGAGCCTTACTGCAAATTGGAGTCCTTGTAAGATGGTATCTCAAAAGCAAATGGAACTTGAGTTTATAAATTTATAACACTCAAAGCCAATCAAAATGTATATAACTACTGAATTAAATTTATCATGCCCAATAGAATGAAAGAGTAATTAACTATGGTAGCTACTTTTGCTGCCAGGGTCTCCATTGTGCTAGCTGTAGTGAAATGGCAATCCCAGAAACAGTAGCATCAGTGGCTGCCACTGCTATAACAGCAACAATGGCAACAGCGATGTCAAATTCTCTTCTGGAGTAGATGAGCATCATCGGTGTCTAACTGCCACAGTCCCCTGGCAAGGACAAAGCTCCAGGAACACGAACCATCAAGGCCCATTTTTCTTGATCCTATCACAACTTAAGCTGGCAGCTCTGTAAAAGAACAACTAAGAACCATAAAGAAAAAAAAGAGAGACAGAAGAAAAGGAGCAGAACTAATGGTCTCATAATGGCTACATTCAGGCTCACATATTTTAAGGTATCTTCAAAAGGGGTTAGATGAATTTCAGGAGGCTAATAAATGTTGCACAGAGCCACTCCTGAAAAGTAGGTACTATACCAGCTTGAAGTGGGTTACAAAAATGAAAAAGGCTTAGCTGACATGCTACTGTTAACAAATGGAAGTCAGTGACCTTCAGGGTTATCATTATTCTCCAAGGTGTCTGGGTGACATATTCTCAAACATTCTTGAAAGAGCAGTTACCATACATTACCTTCTGAAGAATCCAACTGCATGGCTATAGTTCCTAGGCTTATGTTAATGCTTGCCAAGGTTGGACATATTGGGATCTCAATCCCCATTGGCATCAGAAGGGGAGAGTTTTTCATGAAGGCACAATAGGTCTCTGCCATGCTGGGATTCAGCAGCAGCCACAGGGTGCACACAGTGCTCAGGAACTCAAAGAGGAAACTCATTGTATTGAGGAAAGTCACAAAAAGAACCTCGGGCCCACAGCAACACCAGATTGGGTCCCTTCCAAGTGCCAGTAGAAAGATCCTTCCATCGCACCAGAGGGTGATTTGTAACAGGAGCCCTCCAGTGCTTGTCTGCAGCTGATACTGCAGCAGAATCCACCAATAAAAATTTTTAAATGTATAAAACAAGGGAAAGAATGGAATGTGGGGAGGAGAGATGAGCCCCTAGCTCCCCCCTTTTTACTTTAGCAATATATTTTTTAAGGTACAACGGCAACGTTCTACTATACCCTGTCCTTGAGGGTTATAACGAATACCAGTCTTATTAGCAATAGAAAAATCTTGGCAGTATTTTGAAAATCCTGTACTGCTGTAGGCAGGACCATTATCAGTCTTTACGCATTTAGGCACTCCCATATAAGCAAAGGCATGAAGACAATGATTCTTTACATCCATAACCTTTTCCTCTGAATGGGCAGAGGCAAAAATTAAAGAGGAATATGTATCAACAGACACATGGACATATTGTAATTTTCCAAAGTAAGGTACATGTGTGACGTCCATCTGACACACATGATTAGGTAAAAGTCCTTGGGGATTAACTCCCAAATGAGGAACAGGTAAAAATTCAGCACAAAGAAGACATGATTTACACATTTATCAGAAAACATCTGTAAAGCAAGCAACAATGTCTGTACCTCCGCCATCTGGGCAGACGTGTCTTGGACTATCATTCTTTTTATTATGTTACCAGAAACCATCATAGAAAAACCATGTGATGTGTCATCAGTAAATACTACATGGGTCTAAGGAATAGGTGTCATCTGTACTATCCTGGGAAATATGACAGGATGCAATTTAAAAAATTGATACATATCATTGGAGGGGTAGTGAATATCAAACTGACCCTGCCTGGAGCATGTCAGTATGTTCCAATCATTATCATTAGCTTGCAACCATGCTATTTGAGACTGGGTGTATAGGGTCACCACAATATCTGGCTCCTTACCAAAAGTTTGAACACTGATCTTGATTCCCTTAAATATAATCTGAGCAACAGCCTGAGGATAAGGATTAATGGTTTTTGTTGGAGAAGGTGAGGAATGTACCCATACCATAGGACCTGTTTGACAAAACACTCCAGTAGGTGAATGAGTAAAACAAAATATCAAATACAATAAGGGAGAAGAAAGATCTATATATTGCACGTGATCCTGTTCCAGGGCCTCTTGCACACATTGTAGGGCTGTATGCCCTTCAGCTGTTAATTCACGGGGAGATAAAGGATCAGGGTTGCCCTTTAAGACATCATACAAGGGCCGAAGCTGACCTGTTGGAATCTTCAAAGTGGACCCAAGCCATTGAATATCTCTCAGAAAGGTTTGGAAATCATTAAGTGTGCGTAGCTGATCTTTACAAAGAGTAATCTTTTGTGGACATACGCCTGTGCATAACAATTCATGACCTAAGTAATGATAAGGAAAAGATACCTGCACCTTTTCTAGGGCTATTTGTAAATTAGCCAGGCTAAGAAACTCTTGTAATTTAGAAAAGGCATCAAAAACAAGTATTTCCTTTAGCAGCCAATAAATTATCCATAAGTCAATCACAATTAAATGCCAATGTTTAGAATTTGCCACAGGTGTGGGCAAACCAAGCTATGTTGCTCCTACGAAAAGCATGGTTTTATGTACAGCTCTAAGATCTTGTAACAACCTCCATTTTCCTGACTTTTTGTAGAGGCCAATTGATCTCAGGATTCTTGTGAAATTATAGATATATCTAGCATCAGAATCCAATAATCTTTCAATCTCAATCCCATATAATTTTATTTTTAATTTAGGCTGTTTATCTTTGATAACTGTTTGTCAAAACACCTTTTCTCCTGAACTTCCAAAGCCTCCAGTTCTACATGTAGGCGCCATTTTGCATTTAAAATATGAAAGCAATAAGAATTGAGCAATTCTATCACCAGCTTTTATTTCTATGGTCCTTTTTAAATATGCCAATTATAAAAGCATTAAATACAATCTCTATAGGATTTGAAGAGGTAACTTTAGGCAATACTCTTGAGTATTTATAAAATCTTAAAAAAAGAGGATCCTTCTTTATAGATTCCAAGTAACACATTAATGCAAAAAGCCAATTATTAACAATGTGGACCAAACAATTTATCTGTATTTTATTTACTGGAGAAATAATTTTGTAACCTCTTTATTGGCAAGAGATTATTTTTATGGGTTTATCTTAGCAACATTATTTAAAAAGCTAACAACCCAATCCATTTCACGTGTTATATTTCTATAGCATTAAACCAAGAATTTCTAGAAAGCAACTTAAAGAGCAGAGCCAAATTTTCAGTAATGATCAACAGACAAGAGCATATCTAATATATAGATCAAAATTATGAATCCTGTTCTTTTAGTTTATCTATCACGAGAATCAACCATTCATCCAAACATTTATTAAGACAAAGGAACATAACATTCTTTATGTAATGAATGACTAGTATCCCTGGAAAGTCAAACAGCATTGACTTAGCATTTCATGTCCTGACCAAACCTTTTTTACCAGAAGTTGTTGGGCCCGTTTAAACTTTTAGCATCTGCCCATCTCCAGGCCTCTGCTCGCTTGGCAGGGCTTCTGCTTTGGCTCTGCAGGGTGCTTGAGGTCTAGTGCTGGCACCTGCCTGGGCTACGGTCCATCGCAGCTCCACCTCCAAAGGTGTGTACCTGCCTGCCTTCCTGGCCATCTCACACTCAATCACAAGCGCATTTGTCTGCCACATGCACATGCATTCCAGTTTAAACTTCCTCTTACTCCCATGAAGGGGCTATCTAATTATGAGTTATTCCCACCATAAGGGAAAAACAGAAAAACATTTCCCACAAATGGATCCTAAATATTGAATTATTCCCACTCTGAGGGAAAAATAAAAAAACATTTAAACCAAAGTCAAGCAAACAGACAACAAAACTTGAACTTCTGGGTTTGCTTGCTTGTTCAGCCAGCAACAGTGAGGCCTGCCTGCTGAATCCCTGTAATTCAGATGCTGCCACTATACACTGGCATGCAGAAAGAGTTCAGAGCTCTAGCAATCCTGAAACTTCTATATTGGAAAGAGCCCTTACTTCCTCCATTCCACTGGGAAGAGGCTTTTCTCTTTCTACCATCCTTCCTCTACAAGTCCCCAAAAACTTTAGGCCTAGTTTCAATTTTTTTCTCTTTTTACCAGGAAAATCCTTTTTACTTGATTAAAATTTTCTCCCTTTTCTAACGGGAAGTTTCCTTTCCTTCCCTCTTCTCTATTGGGAAGATTTCCTTTTTTATTTTAAATCTTTAGCCGTCTTGCTCTTTCTTACCTTTGGTGCCTTCCTGCTTCAGCAGTCCAATTAACTGTGAGCTAGCTTCACCCATTTCAATTCACCTGTCTCCTCTCTTTTTGCTTTAAATTACTGGCACCAGACTTACCTGGGTGTCCATCAGCTCTTCCCTTCTTTCTCAGATCTCGGTGGAACCTCCATTTGTTGCGGTAGCACCTGCGTGACCACCACCAGTTTTCCATGTCTGAGTGAAGGGCTGTGGATCAAAAAACAGAGACAAAAGACAGCGGGTCATTCGTGCCAGGGGATGCCGAATGCTGTTTATTGAAGAAGGGAGAGAACCTTAAATATAGGTTTACAGCACAATGGAGGAACCCCAGATGGCACAAGTTTGCTACTGAATATTCTACATTTTTGCATCTAAGCTGTTTACACCAAATGCAGGAAACACAAACAAGGAACTTCCCTTAAGTATTCAGGAGGGTGGAGACCCGCAGGGAATCAGCATAGGGAGGACATCAAGGTCAAGGTCAGGTATCAAGACAGCAGGTACCCAACTTGGGAGTTCCAGGGCACTACAGGTTCAAGGCCAGTTTTGGAGATGACCATAAAGTAGGCATGGCTGAAAAGTAACTAGCTCCCTAAGAACCAGTTCCCACTTGTTGGGCTTGGCTCCTGCCTCCATAGCTCCAGGATGGCCTTTGCCCTCTGGAGAGGATGTGAGCTGTGGCCTTTTGTTGAAACTGGGTGTGGGTGTGCCCCAAAGGTATTGTCCCACCTACAAAATCATGTCCCTTTTAATTGCTAACATTCTCTAGGCAATTTTGTCTTTTCCCTAGGACTATTTGGATGTAACTAGTTGTACATACTGTCAAAGAATATGAATGGGATGGAAATCATCCTTCTATCAAGTGGCTAATTTTGACTTCCTCTTGTGCAGCTTGGGATGGGATGAGTAGAGTGGGTGGGTCAAGACTGCAGACACGTCTGCAAGTCTTCTGGGAAAGGGAAGGGCAGGCCTTGAGGTGGGGGTACTCCTACATTTAGGGGAGACAGAACAGGGGTTGAACTTTAGAAGAATGTAGAAGCCGAGGCAATAACCCTGCTTTCTCTCTCTCTTTTCATCTACCATTTTACTTTTGAGTCAATCTCATGTAGCCCAGGCTAGATGTAGATTCCCTGTCATCACCTTGGTCCTGGGATTACTGGCACATGCCACTATACTAGTTTTTTTTATGCAAGTGTTGGGGACTGAACCTAGGGCTTTGTATCTGCTGGGCATTGCACTGTACCAACTGACCTACATCGCTAGCCCCTCTTTGCCAGCTTTGTGATCTCAGACCTCCCTGGATACAGAGCAAAACCAAGATAAGGACCCTTGGCAGAGGGCTTTATTGTGTCTTGCTTTTAGAGATGTGGGCTCAGAGGCTAGGGTTCTCAGTGTGATTTTAGAAGGATGCTCTACCTGGAGAGATGGGACTAGGCTAGCAAGTCAAATTGAGCTGATACTTCAGATGATGACTCACTTCCTGGCATGAGGCTGGATGGCCATGAAACTCTCAGCCATGGCTACAGTTCCAAAGCAGTGCCTCCTCCCCTGGAGATTTGAAACAGATCTTGAAACCAACGTCTTTCTTCTCTGACAGGTGTGTGTCTTGACCGAGTGCATGGAGGGCTCCAGAATTACAAGCGACAACTGGACTTAGAGAACAGCCCCTACCTGAGCTTATAGATTTCCCCACCTGCTAAAAAGCCAAGTGTGTACCACAAAGAAGCACAAACCATCTGTACCTGGGAGACGTGGGGACAGGTAACATGACTATTGTAAATGTGAGTAGTACTTAGCCTAGCATGCAAGAGGTCCTGGGTTCAATCCCTGGCATTAAAGACATAAAGTGTAATTGGCAACAGTCGGGAGTAATGGCTTGAGACATCTATGCCGGTCAGAAAGCCCTGCTCCTGCCCTCTGTGAGGCACTCCTTTCCATGGGTGCCAGAGAGGTGGGGTATTTGCCCCACATGGAGCATAGCAGTTGCCTAGTCTGCTTTGAGTCATGATCAGGACTGTGTGTTTCCAGGTCCCTGGTGCCTTGTTCAAATAACTGAAGTGTCCCCGAATTGTAAAGTCACAAGGAACTTTATCCAGGAGCAAAGTGATAGTACAGAACAGATATGCTGCTTTGCAGCAGGCTCCTTGAGTACTCAGAGGCCCATGGGTACTGCTGAGGACCTCCTTCTATGGGCAGGAAGAGATGGTTGCAAAGGGGCCTGGTGAGTGGTTTCCATTTAAAGACTTGGATTATGTAAGACTTCACTCACTGCTCATATGCCCAGAATCCATCTGGTGGTTTCTTGTTTTTTTATTTTGTTTTTGTTTGTTTGTTTGTTTTTTGATTTTTGTTTTGTTTTGTTTTTTGCCACAGTGTTTTTCTGTGTAGCTTTGTGCTTTTCCTGAAAGTCACTTGGTAGCACAGGCTGGCTTTGAACTCACAAATATCCACCTGGCTCTGCCTCTCTAGTGCTGGGGATTAAAGGCATGTGCCACTGCCGCCTGGCTTTTTTTGTGTGTGTGCTGAGGATCAAACCCTGAGCCTTGTGCTTGCTAGGCAAGCACTCTACCACTGAGCTAAATCCCCAACCACTGCATGTGATTTTAATCATGCATGTTCACCTATACATAGGCATAACATGGTAAATAGGGATATGCACTAAAAACTGGTTCAGCCTATGTCAGTGCTTGGTCTTTAGTTTCCAGATAGGTCCTGGGACATGTTTAAACAGTAACTGACCACTAAAGAGGAGTCACTAAGGTGTTGATAGGGAAGGAACAGCTTACTTCTTTGTTTGAAATGGGATGTATCTGTTGGGAGAAGGGAGTGTGGATAGCTTGTGCCAAGCAGAGCGCCTGGCTACCCTGCTAACACCAGCAGAACCTGGAAGGATTATAACAGGATGCCTTTTGTTACAAGTGAAATACATCCCATATTAATTGGCTTATGGGGAATTATTTATTCCTACAGAGGGAGGGAGGAAGTGGGTGTGTGTGTGTGTGTGTGCATGTGTGTTGTGCACCTCACCAAAGTGGGAGGGGCAGGACATCAGATCAGGTTTGATCCAGAGTTGTAAATTCAATGTAATTCTGGCTCGACTCCTTTTTTTAAGGAGGTTTGTGAGATTGGTCACATGACACATTGGCTGTCATGCAGAGAACACTGTAGCTTTGCAGTCCCCAAGTCTGAGTGCCTCATCAATCCTAAGCTGGCATGTCCTGGAGGACCCCTGGAGAGTGGGTCAGCTTTTCTGAATCAATCCTGCCCCATCTGCTTCATCTTTAACCTCTTTCAAGAGGTTGTGGGATTTTTATTTCATACCCTGGGAGGGAGTGGGGAGAATCTCACTACAAATGTGAGGAGTGTCTGGGCCTCACCTTGAATCCCAGTGTTTTGGGGCCTCTTCCTTGAGGAATCACTAGCCATCTGGGGGTGAGTGAATCCCACTCAATGGCATGCCACTAAGCAACTGCAGAGGCACAGACCCCATATCTGTGGACAGCTCAGATCATGGCCAGCCTTCAATAAATTATGAAAGCCACCTATGGTTCCTTCCACAGTCTGTCCTCTAATTCCAGCACTCTGGAGTGCACATGATGGATAGTCATGCTGCTTCCTTGGTGGGGGGTGATGTGGAGGAGGAAGAAGATTTGACCGTATCTCTCACACCCACTGGAAGAGTGGGCCTGGCCTCTGTTGATGTGGGGAAGACTTGAGGAGAGGTTCAGGGCCAGGTAAGAGAATCCAGGAGAAGTGGAAGGTGTTATTGATTGTCTAGGTTGACACCAGCAGGGCAAAGAGTGTTGTGCCAGCTAACTAGGAAATGGCATGAGCTTCTTCAATAACAGGTACGACATGAAAGCTTTTGCTGGCTGTGGGTTCCTTTTCACCCCTGACTCGCAGCCTCCATGGTGCAGAGACAGACTCACTCTGCCAACCCTGTCTGCTGCAAGGTTAGCTACCAGTTACCAGTCTGAAAACGCTTACATGGAAAATTCCAACAATAAGCAGCTTGCAAGCTTTAAATAACTGTGTGTGTGTGTGTGTGTGTGTGTGTGTGTGTGTGTGTGTGTGTGTGTGTGTGTGTGTGTGTGTGTAGAAGACAGGATTTCTCAGACTAGCCTGGAACTCACAGGTCTACCTGCCTCTGCCTCCCAAGTTCTGGGACTGTATCTGTTCTTGACACAGAACGCAGCCAGAAAGCACTCTCCTGAATGGCCCATCTCAGCTGTCTCGTTTGTAGGATTAACATGTAGAACATGCATAGAACAAAAACAACAAAGTCACCAAGAAAACAAATGGGGTAATGAAATGAACAGATAATTCTCAAAAGATGACATACAGGAGGGCTGGGGACATGACTCAGTGATTAAGAGCACTGGCTGCTCTTTTAAAGGACCTGTGTTCAGTTTCCAGCACACACGTCAGCACACAACTCCCTGTTACTCCAGTCCCCAGGAATCCAATGGCTTTTTCTGGCCTCCACTGTCACAGCACACACTACACACACAGTGCACAGATGTACATTCAGGCAAATACACTTATACACATAAAATAACAACAAACAAATATCTCAAAAAATGAAAATTGTAACTGTACTGAGATCCCATCTTGCCCTTGTTAGAAGAGCAGCTATGAAGAAAACGAGTAACAAGTGCTGGAGAGAATGTGGGCAAGAGTGAAGCTGTGTGACAGTGAAAATGGAAATCAGTTCAGCCACTATGGAAATCAATATGGAGGTCACTCAAAAAACAAACAAACAAACAAACAAAAAAAAAACTAACAGTAGAGCTTCTATAAGGCCCAGCCACTCCACTCCTGGGTATCCACCCATAGGACTCCAAGATGACCGACCAATCACAGAGATAACTGTGCATTGGTGCTTGGGGCAGCATTACCCAAAATAGCAAACTGAGGAGCCAATCAAAGTCTCCAGCAACCAACGATGGCTGAGGTTGAAGAAAATAGTCTCAAAGGAACAAAGCGGGCTGATGGGAAGGGTGAGAGGAGGAGGGTGTGGGTGGGGTCTGGTGGTTATTATTCTCAACACAAAATATGCATGAAAACTTAAAAAATAAATTAGTTTTAAAAGCTAGTCCCCCTTTGCCTAGTCATTCAGGAAATGCGTCTTCTCTCATTATTTTTGCTGTATTTGCATCCTCTCTAGTACCTTTAGCCTCATCTACTCTGCAGAACTCCCCCCCTCCCCTCTGACCTGCTCAGACACACAGCTTCTCTTTCCTGTGACTCCATCTCTTTCTTTTCCTTCACAGCCATTTTTTCCCAGAGGAATTTGGTGTTTTAATTGTCTCTTCCTACTTGCTCACTGTCCATGCCTTCTCTCTTCCCTGTCCTCTACTCTCTTCTCCAACTTCTTTCAGTGGTCATCAATGTTGCCCTTCACCTGTGGACTACTTCTCTCTACCTCTCTGGACAACTTTGTCTTGTGCAAAGGCCCTGTGGTGAGACCTCTAAATCTGCCCAGGGCATCATAGTTGTTCCCTTCTGGGAACCAAGTTCTTTGAATGCAGGAACTTGTCTTAAGTGGTGTTTCACCATCCAGTGTGGCAAGCACAATACTTCACCCAGTGATACTGCATGACTGATGTGTACTTGAATTCAGTTGGGGTGTCTCCAATCGGGAGAGTTTCCTCTGGGGATAAATACAAGAAGGTCCCCTGGGGTGAAGGAATAGGCAGAATGGGGAAATTGGATGGGAAGTGGCGGTAGGGAGCTAGAAGAAAAAGGAACCAGCAGAGGGTACCAATTCCAATAAGAGGATGGTGAATGATAACAGTGTTGGGAACAAAACCAAGCATCCCTCATGCAGTCAGAGCAATGACACCAGAACCACGCTGCCAGTCTGGGTGCTGGGCAGTGCTTTGAGTTTAGCAGACAGTCTCTTTGCTCCCTTCTTGGAGTACCAGCACAATTCACCTTCCTTGGGGTGTCTCTTGACACTGGGTAGAAGGCTACCCCTGGGGTGGGTGAGGGAGGTGAGTCAATCTCAGCCAACTGTCTTTAGTGTCCTCTCCCTGTGACAACAGTGATCTTGTGTGACTCTACTGGTCACTTCTTTGCCTGGGGTCAGACAGATGGGGCTGGGATTGGTTGGTGTTGAGGTTGTGTCCTGCCCTCCAGAGAAGACTGACCTATTAAAGCCTGGATGCTTCAAGAAGCAGCACATTGGAGTTCACCTGCTGAGGGACAAGAATCCCCCTGGGGACCACGCATCAAGAAGCAAAGAGATTTTGTCTTCAGAACTCAAGATTCTGGCTGGTGGCCAGGCTGTCGATGTTTTGAGTCAGAAGCCGCTGAAATACAAGGAAGTAGCCTTACTATGAGGGTCGGGGAACCTGTGTAAACTTGGGCTCATTTTTGTCACTTTGCCAAGGACCCAAGGGAGAAGGTGTCTCTGGCCATGCTCTCCTACCCCTGACTGGCTGGGCTGAGTCAACAACCCTAAGCCACCTTCCAGCTGTGTCATTTGGGTACTCCTTGGTACAGGGCACACTTCTTGCTTTGTATCTACTCATCATTTATTTACTTTGCTATGGTGTCTGTCTTGTGTTTCCCCGACTGATATCAAACTCACTATATGTCTGAGACTGGCCTTGAACTCCTTATCATCCTGGCCCCACCTCCCATATGCTGAGGTTACAAGTATCATGCCCCCACTTGATAATAACACTGGCTCACTTATCTCCCTTCCCATTTGGTTGGCAGTGAGGTTACCAATCTTACCACCATGTCCATGGGGTTGAGCCAAGACCTGAGTTTGGCCAGTCAGAACCTGGAACCGAGTCCTATGAGGGCAATTTTGGAGCGGTATGCTCTGGTTCTAGCTACTCACATTCCTCCCTTCCTGGGGACAGGCTGTCACCAGGAGTTGCTCTTGTAAAATTTCCTTTCCTTGGTATCAATTCCTGTGACTCCCAGTTAATGAATCATGAATCCAAGAAGTAACAGGATCACACCACAGATTTGTCAGTCTCAAAATCTACCATCCAGGATGCTTTTATAGAAAAACAATGAATGGGACAGGGGTGTGGCTTCTTAGTCTGGAGGAATCCCTGAATTCAGTTCCCAGGACTGTATAGACTGGATATCGGGGCTCACACCTGTGATCCCAGCAGGCAAGGAGTAGCAACAGGAATAGAAGGAGCTCAGTTAGCTTGGACTACCTAGAAACTTTGAGGCAAACCATGATAGCAACTATATGAGACCCTGACAAAGAAGGAAGGGAGGGAGGAATGGAGGCAGGGATGGAGGGAGAGAGAGAAAGGGAAAGAGAGGTAGGGAGGGAGAGAGGGAGTGAAGGAGATAAAGAGAGAAAGGGAGGGACAGAGAGAAAGGGAAGGAGAGGCAGTAAGGGAGGGAGAGAGAGAAAGGGAAAGAGAGGGAGGGAAGGAGGAAGAGAGGGAGGGAGGAAAGGAGAGAGAGACAGAGGGAAGGGAAGGAAAGAGGAGGGGATGGAGGGAGGGAGGAAAGGAAGGTGAGGGAAGGCAGGGGAGGGAAGGAGGGAGAATCACTGGAGATCCCATCAATTCTCTGAGGCTTTCTGGCAGCATACCAGATTCCCAGGTCCCACAGTAGTGACCAACAATGGCATTCATGGCACCAACCACCTGGATGATGCTCCGTATCCTGGCAGCCTGTCCCACTGAGCCAGCAGTTCAGAGGCTCTAAGCCACTGCCCTTCATCCTGACAGTAGCCACAGGTCCCTTCCTGGGCTTAAAGAGCAACCACACCCTGGACACTTACCTCTTACAGTTAACAAAATGTGCCCTCTGCTGGTACTGTTCCCACCTAGCACTGACCCGGCCAAGCCTATGGAACACCCTCATCACAAACTGTAACTGAACAGCAGACTATCCAGGCTGGAAGTGCGGAGCACAGTCCTTTGTGCTTCCCTGCTTGAGATCTAAACATCACATAAAGTCACATATGAAGTTGGGCATGAAGGCCCATGGCTGTGATACTAGGAGCTAGGAAGAATGTGTTAAAGGCCAGCTTCAACTACCTGGCCAATTTGAGGCCAGCTTGAGCTACATGAGACCCTGTCTCAAAACAACAAAGCAAAACACTACAAATTCCAGACTTCATCTGGTACATGTTACTCTTTAAGCCTAATTAGAATCCACAGAGTAACTGTATTATTCTAATATACCGTATAATGATTAGGAGTAATGATGATTTTAACTTCTCTTTCCCTCTCTCCCCATCTCCTTCTTCTCTCTCTCCCACAGAAGCTGCATGTTTGTGTGTTATGGCTCCTTTAACTTTATTTGTCCCACTGCACTCCTACCCAGACCATATCTGGGAGATGAGCATGTCAGCCACAACCTCGGGTTTCTTCCACTGGATTATTGGTGGCAGCTCGGATGATTCAAGATTTTTTTTTGATTCAAGATTTGTGTGTGTGTGTGTGTGTGTGTGTGTGTGTGTGTGTGTGTGTGTTTAGTTTTTGAGTTCTTTACATAGTCTGTGTTGTGTGTTAACCCCAGTGAGGGTCAATATAGCCATCAAACATTTTTTTCTCCCGTTCTGTAAGCTTCACATGTTTGTTTCATTTCCTTTCCCTCAGCAGAAGCTTCCTAATGTCATGCAATCCCAATGATCAAGTCTCCTCATGTTTCTTAGGTTCTCAGAATCTTTTTCAGAAAGTTCTTATGTATGCCACATCCAGAAACATTTTTCCTCTATAGTTTCAAAGTCTCTTGTCTTACATTAATGTCTTTTAATCATTTTGAAATGGTTTTCTACAGGGTGAAAAATAGTGATCAAGCTTCATTTTTCTGCATGTGGACATCCTATTTCCCCAGCATCATATATTGAAAAGGCTCCATTTTCTCTAATGTGGATTTGGGCACTCTGGTGGTCTGAAAGAAAATGCACCCCTCCCAAGGGCATAGCACTGTTGGGAGGTGTGGCTTTGTTGGAGTAGGTGTGGTTTTGTTGGCAGAAGTATGTCACTGTGTTGTTGCACTTTGAGGTCTCCTATGTTCAAGATACCTGCTCAGTGTCACAGTCCACATTCTGTTGCCTTCTGATCAAGATGTAGCCAGCACCATGTCTGCCTGCACACTGCCATGTTCCCCACCATGATGATAATGGACTAAACCTCTGAACTGTAAATTACCACCTCAATTAAATGTTTTCCTTTATAAGAGTTGCCATGGTCATGGTGTCTCTTCATATCAGTAGAAACCCTAACTAACTAGAACAGGCACCTTTGTCAACAGCATGCAGGGTTTGCTGTGTGGGTTTGTTTCTGAGTCTCTGTTCTACTGTACTGGGTCTGAATGTCTATCTGTCTCTTCTGTCTCCCTCCCTCCTTTCCTCCCTTCCTCCCTTCCTCCTCCCTTCCTCCCTCCTTTCTTCTGTCTGTCTGTCTCACTCTCCATCTGTCTGTGTGTCTCTCTCTGTCTCTGACTCTTTTTCTGTCTCTGTCTCTGTCTCTCTCACTGTGGGTGTGTAGACCTGAGGTTGATTGGTGTTGGGTGCCTTCTTTAATCTCTATCCACATTTTTTTGTTTTGGTTTTTTTTTGGGGGGGGCGGGTTGGTCTGGTTTGGTTTTTGTTTGTTTCAAATACAAGATTTCTCTGTGTAGCCCTGGGCCATGGACTGGGTCTTAGCTGGACCACCAGACCTAGGGAGAATGGGGTGAAGGTACTAAGGATAAGTGGGATTCAGAAAGTGATAAACAGCCACAGACACGAGACTATGTTGTGAACCTGCTGCAATTTTACTCAGACCAAGCAGTGAATTATATACAGTTACTTGAGGAAACATGGCAATCTGCCTGTAGGGTGATAGACATAGAATCAACAATGTAGTCACACAATTTTCTCAGAATGATTAACAGATCTCATGAGTATAGCCTTTACTTTTTCTTTAGGGTTCCTCATCCGGACAGAGAACATTACGGCCCTTAGCTGTAGTTTTCTTCTACACCTTTGTTCTGTATCAAAACTAAACCCTTTCCATCATTGTTCTAACCATGGTTTCATTTGTGTGAAAATATTTTAACCTTTACCTGTGGGTGAGAAGGCACCAGGGGGGTCGGTACCTAGCTAATCTTTCCATGAACTGTAACTTATGCCATTCTGTTTTCATACCATTGTGATTCACCCATCGTTTCCCATGTACGTCATAAGCTCCTGTAAAAGGTAATGGCTCTAAATAATTATTATAACTAGGATTAAAGTTAGGGGGTTGCCACCATCCACCCTTGATGAGAAACTCTATTTGTCCCTGGATAATTATTGTAGGAATGGCTAATTCCTGTAACTGCTTCCTCGCAGCTGCTGTCGGCTGCGCGTGTGAATTGCCTATGAGTGGCTGTACCTTTATTTTTATTTTTTCCTCATTAGAATCTTTGTCCTTTTGAATCATAAGTTCTTTTTGCTCTAAATCATTCATGAATTCCCCCAAACTTTTGGTACCCTATTGAACTGTTTTCCTAAGAGCTTGAATCATAGGTGGGTGTATTGAAGCCACTTTTGAGGAATCATTACTCTTTTTATGGGGCACATCAGGAATATTAAGAGTTAACTTCCTGGACTCAATACACAAGGAAACAGCAATAATTACAGCTGCAATGAGAAGGCAGAGTGCCAGCCAGCCTCTGAAAGCAGATCTGGGTGGTTCCATGTAGCCTGGCACCTTGATTTGGGCAGATTGATGAGGGGTCACTGGGGGCATAGACCCGAGGGCCTCGAGCCCCCCCCCCTTTCCCACATAACTACCTCATCCAAGGCATTTGTCACGCAGGCGACACCATCGTGGGTTGGCACTATTGGCTCCCTATCTGGGGTACTGTGGCTGAGTAGGACAGCTAGTGGACATGACCAACCACACTGCTTAGATCTGGATGCTATCTCTAGGGAAAGCCTTCATCAATTCCCACCTCTCAGGTACATTTTGGGGTGGTATTTCCAACCCCACTATGTATGCTGGCTCTGTGGCCTAAGCTAGTTGCTGTAG
This sequence comes from Onychomys torridus, assembly GCF_903995425.1. Classification (NCBI taxonomy): domain Eukaryota; kingdom Metazoa; phylum Chordata; class Mammalia; order Rodentia; family Cricetidae; genus Onychomys; species Onychomys torridus. Next base: position 2,708 of record NW_023411889.1, on the reverse strand, counting down.
TTTTCTAGGCCAGTCTTGGAGAGCCCAGGCACAGAGATGAGCAACCTTCCTTGTGGAAACAGCTTAACAACTTCTTTGTTGACTGACTGTATGATCATCATAGACACCAGCCCCTACAGGCTCCCCCCACTGCACTTAAAACCCACCCCTATTCCTCAGCCTCCACACAAGCTCTCTACTTTCTGCCACTTACCCCTTGACTGCTGCCCACACTGGATTCTGTGGTTCCATGAGTCCCTGCCAACCATCATCACACTGACTCACAGGCGCCAACCCTGAGGAACACTTGGGATATTGCTTCACTGGCACCTTGATCTGCTCCCCTCCTTAATTAACATGGTGTGATTGAGCCTCTCAGGACCCCTAAAATCTCACCTCCATTTCACCTAGTCTCCCTCAGTTTCCTCTTAGTATCAGCTGGGAAGTGTACAGTCAGCTACTGGCATCCTGAGTTGGAAATAGTGGCCTCCAGGCCCTTGAAATTCACCATTGTCCTCTCCATTCAGAGTGACATTCTTTGGCATCTATGAGAGAAATTCACAAAGATACCAAAGTCTTGGGTGCTACTGTTCCCTCTAGACCTTGGCCCAGGATATGTAGGCAATCTGCCCACACCTTCCCAGTGACTTTGACCCATCTCTACACCCAGGATGTCTGACCCAGCAAAAGTGCTATGTGCACAGTTATACACTGAAAGGACACTAGCCCATTTGAGCACATAGCTCTGGCAGGCCTTGTCCTTCTCCTTCTCCTGATTACCTCTGTAGGAAGGCCTTGTCTTTATCCAGATTCTGTCTTGCTAAAAATCATTAGATTACATTCCTGAAGCTAGCCCCCAATGCCCATTCCCTTATTTGGCCATATCCTCTTCCTGAGGCTGACTACCACAATCCAGTGATCAAAAGTCCCCTTTGTCTCACCTAACTAACATTTCCAATTAAAATTAAGTACCTCATTCCAAGGCAAGATTTCCTATTATTTTACAAGGCAAGATTTCCTATTATTTTACCTTTAAAAATCATTATTGTACCCAGGTCACAAGACTACCACAGAGCCAATATCCAATGCAAGCACACAGAGGGTTTTTTTTTTTAATAACAAAGCAAGCCCCAGGCTTGGTCCCTATTCCAAACACATGGCAGGTGGAGGAGGACAGCCCAAGCACTCATTGAAGAGGTTTATGTAGTAAAAGTTTACATCCAGAGAGTTACATATCTTGGGATTGGATGAGGGGGCTAGGGGTAGGTAGTTCTTTGTAGTTACTGGCTGAATTATAAGCATGAAGTTACTGATGGCTAACAGGATTCAAGGTAGCTACAGAGATGTAAATTTTTTACTCCCTATGTCCTGCTTTTGCTGAACCCAGGATATATACATTCAGATTTATTGTTCCAGTCCTATTTTTCCATAAGTTCAATTTCTGGTCAGTTGAGTCCATTACTCCCAATATCCTGTTTTACCAAGTCCAGGATATACTGATTTATTGTTTCAACCTTATCTTCCCATGAGTTCAACTTCTGGACAGTTCTAAAACTGCTGGTCAGCAAATACCTTTAGCAAAAGGGTGGGGGATGCCTATCAAGATGGCTACTGATTTTTCCATTTCAATACCATTTGCCTAAGGGCCACTTCTATCTCCCCTCTATCCAGAAGCAGTACTTTGTCCCTCTAGGACAAATATCTCTGTCCCTTTCTCTGGTACCATTCCCCTTCCCTCTTGTCTTCTATCCCTTGTATTTGTTCCTTATTCTCTGTCCTCTGTCCCTCTGGGGCAAAGAAATCTCCCTTGTACTGAGAACTTGTCTTGAGGGTCCTGAGCAGATACATTTTCTTTCATACAATGTGACTTTTTTTGAGACAAAGTCTCCCCATGTATCCCTCGCTGTCCTGGAATTCACTATGTAGACAACCAGGCTGGCCCCAAGTTCATAGAGATCCACCTGCCTCTGCCTCTTGAGAACAGGGATTAAAGGAGTGTGCCCTCAATCCCAGCCTAATACGCTGTATATGTTAGGAAATTGTAACAAGGAAGACTGCATGTTTGATTCAAACACAATTTATTTTTCAAACCCTGCAATTAAATATGAGGCCTTGCAACATGCTAGGCAAGCTTACCCGAGCAATACTCCAGCCCCTCACTTTTTCAGGGCTTCTTCCTCTGATTACTCTTCTTACATTCATTTACATATGCATTTATTCAGCGGATGTATGAGAGAGAGAGACAGAGAGACAGAGACAGAGAGAAAGAAATAGCCCAAGTGTGAAGGTTTGAGGACAACTTGCAGGAGTCAGTTCTTCCTTTCACCATGTGCATGTGGGTTCCAGGAATGAAACTCAGGTTATCAGGTAAGGCAGCAGGCTTGCTGGCCATGCATAACATAGTGTCTTCAGAATTTCTCTGATGATACCTTGACACTTTATTCTGTGTGATTCCCAGTAATGTCACTGTCCACATCCTCTTGGTCTCTCCACAAAAGGGCCTCTCCTGCCACATGTGTTTACCATGACAATGCCTTTGGTTTGTGTCCCTGAGGCCTCTGCACCCCTTGCTGACACTTCAGGGCTACACACAGCTGTCCTGCCTACCAGAGGCAAGATTCCCCAAAGAGCTTGAAGTCACAGGCACATTCTGACACGGGCTTTCAGTTGAGCTTTGTATCTTGAGAGTGATTTTGTAAAGACAATAAAGGTAGACACTTGGGATAGTC
>NW_023411888.1:0-35069 GCF_903995425.1 Onychomys torridus | reverse complement strand
GTGAACTAAGACAACCTAACCTTGGATGAAGAGGTCATGACCATTAGTAGAAGAGACTACTAATTGCATTTTCCTAAACCATGGTAATATCTAACTTGTATTCCAAATGCATAACCTTGTACTCACTGGTAATTGTAGCAATTGACCTTCATCGAACCAGTTCCTTCTTAAATATGAGACTGTTATAGAAACCACAGCTGGTTAAAATGTAGAGAAGTGACTCTGCTGTGCTAAAATTTTGGTATATGAATCTGCAATTATGTCTTTTATGGGACAGGTAAGCTCTATCTCTCATTAATTTGTGGTCACATATGCAAGAGAGCTGGACAACAGCAGTTTACATAACAAATTGGGAAAGGCAATTCCACCTCGACAACCGCTAGAAAGAAGAGTTACAGCGTTGTCAGTACCCACTGAAGAGGGAGAAGTCAGCCTCTCATAAGAAAAAGCTCCCACATTGGATGCTCAAGTCCCAGTGGGTCCTGGACACAAGGACAAATGAACAAAGCTAATTGGCTAATTGAGACTCATAGTATTATTATTTTCCATAATGTTGTGTTATATATGTACAAACCACACATAGTCAAGCATGTTGGCTTTTAAAGAGATTCATAAATTTTTTGGAAAGGTACATAGGAGTATAAGCTGAGCACCAAGAGGAGGGAGTTATCCATGAGTGATTGAGAAATGCAGTCTTCATGTTGAAGTTCTCAAAAATCACATGAGAACAACAGAACATTAATTTCCTAGTCAAAGGTTGGCCAGAATGGCTGAGGAAATGTAAAAACTGCATCCAGAATTGAGTAACTAGTTTTCTAAAAGTGTTACAGTGTTTCCAAAGTATAAGAAAACACACATAATGGAAATAATGTTGGAAGTTGCTACAACTGAGAAATAGAAATTTCTGGATTAAAATGACCCATTACAAAAGCAGTGAAGAACGGGGAAATCAGTGAGGAAAAAATAGCGGATTGGTTTGGAAATATTGTATTGTTGAATTTTTAGGCTATTGATGGACAAGTTAGACATGAACAAGCTATGGCTTGGTTAAATGGTGCAACTTTGGAGTTTTACAAAGTAAAGGATTAAGCATGGACTTACAGCCCTTTGCATTAAGGAAAACAGAGGCTCTTAGAGAAAATCCAGGATGCATTCCAAGACATAGGATACTGGAATCTCTTTTGTTCTGTTTTGTTTGTTTTTCAAGACAGGGTTTCTCTGGTGTAGGCTTGGTTCCTGTCCTGGATCTTCGCTGTGTAAATGAGGCTGCCTCCAATTCACAGAGATCGAATTTGGCTTCTGCCCCGATGCTGGATAAAGGCATGGGCACCACCACTGTCAGGCTGATGCTAGATTCTTAAAGGAGCGCTGTCTTTCGTTTTCAGACTATTAGGTTGTTTGAAATGAAGGAATCTCGGAGGCCTGTGATGTTCCAAGTCAGGATGGGCGTGATCAACGAAGTCAACTGTGTGTCCGATATAGATGATGACCCTTTTTACTCAGGAGAGGACTAGAAACAGACCAACGCCCAACCCAACCTTTCAAGAAACCATGTTTATGTTTCAACAACGGAAAAAAGAACCCTTGAACGGAAGAAGTGTGGGGGATTGCAGACTAGTGGGATGTCTCTTTACAAAAACACAAAGAAGCAAGCACAGCTTACTGCCTCTCTACAGGATCCCCATCTTGCAGTCGCAGGTGAGCGCCAAATCACTAATAGAGCAGACAACCCAGTCAATGACTCAACCTGACCAATGAAGAGTTTCGATTGGGCTACCCAATCTGATTGGCTCAGTTCTTGTACATTGTCACCAATCAGGTCCACAGAGGCCGTGGTAGGTGGCTAAGAGACGTTGGTGCCAGTTATTTGATGGTGAAGGCCAGAGCTTTCAACTTTAAGGGACTCCAGTGGCAGAGGCAGTGTGCACAGACGGTGTATTAAGCACAGATTTGGAAGAGGAGTTTCTGTTCTACTCAAGCAACGCCACGGTACATCCTGATTGGCTTGCTGTCTACTAGACTTTTCTTCATGGGCCCACACTGTTCTCTGTTGTCAAAACACTTTGGAGTGCGGATAAGGTCACCAGGCCTTGTTCTACTGGGGTTAGCTACATCAGGAGCCCAACCTGGACTCGAAACCACCTAGGACTCTCTGTGTATCCCTCTTAGTCTTAAAGGGTTCTGTGGTGGCTTTGTGCATCCAGGCTCCTTCGCCAGGTCACTGTGGAAGCACCACTGTCCTATTCCATGTCCTTACTGGCCTGGTCTTATGTTCCCTAAATTCTACCTTTTGGGACTGGTATGTCACATGTAAGGTCATCTTTCATTTGCAACTGTTTCTAAAAAAAAAAAAAAAAAAAAAAAAAAAGGGACTACGTTCATTTTTGGAAGCTATGGGCTTTTTTGCCTTGTTATCCTCGTTTATGTTTTATTGTCATTTTTTATCTTAGAATTTTTCTTATGTTCCTCAGTGGATGAATGAACTCAATCTTGATCATTGAACAGTGGCCTTGTGTATGTGTTTTCTTGAACTTGCTGGAATGTTTCAATTACTTCCACTAGGATTATCAATGATCAAGTAGCACAAAACTGCTGACGTCAATTTCTCTTTATTTTACATTAAGGGTTGATTTTTGTTACAATTAAGTTTTGGCTGTTTTATGTATTTGTTATGGGTCCACTACACAGACATGGGAATTAGGGGAAACTTGTGGTGAGCCAAGTGTCCTTTTCTTTTGACATGGTGGGATAAAGGGAGGGAACTCAAGTCATTAGGTCGGCAGTAGCTCCATGTAGACTTTCTAGACATGTTAAAAAGTGTTTCATCTCCCTGATTGATATAGTGGAGGAGAATAGTATTCTTTTATAAGGGGTAGAAGCACATGAATACAATTCATACCATCTGATTTTAATTCATTATTTGAAAAATATTTTTTATTTTTATTTTTCTTTATTAAGATATTTTCCATTCCTTTTACACGCCAATCAACAGATCCCCCTCTTCCCTCCTCCTCCCCACCAAGCTCCCTCCTCCAACCACACCCCATTCCTCCATACAAGAGAGCAAGACCTCTTGTGGCAAGGCACAGTCGAGTAGAGGGCAAGTCCAGTAGTCTCTCTCCCCAGGACCAGACATACATTCTTTAGAAAGTTATTGCTTTATCCATATAAAAATGCCAATATTGCCAGTTATCTTGCAGGCCCATTCATTTTTACAGTTCATAGAACTGCAGCTGGCTACGGCAACAGATTGCTCCTGCACCTTGTCTGTTACATAAAACCCTCTGATACTATGAAGGGCAGTACTCATCGAGGGAGGCTTTTCAGTCAGTTAGACCCTGATTCCCCCAGTTCCTGTGTCTGAAGCACATGGTATCTTTACCAGAATGGTCTGACCTTGAATCTGGGAGGCAACCAAGGACAGCAGTAATGGCCTATCCTGGTTTGAGAGTCTCTTAGATTCCCCTGTTCACCACTCAACAGGGGGTTTCTCATTTCTGGCCCCAGTGTTTTTGTTAGGCTATAGACACTTGCAGTTAGTTTATCACCTCAAATGATGTATCTTCATTTCTATAACATACACCAATTGCACACACATGCATTTTGTCAATGGACATTTAGCTTTAATGACCAACAATTTATCTCAGGGAGGGTTGTAGGCAGTCATGCAACTATAAGAAATATTAACTGAAATCTTTCCTTGATTGAAGGTTTTCCAAACATGCTAGAAGACCCCTTGCTAGGAAGCAGACTCTCAAACTAGGGACTGAAGCTTCATATTGCTAGGATCCAGTTTTTGCCATGTTTCCAACCCTCAGTCCAGCAGACAATCTGAATTCTACAGGAAGGCAAGCTCTGGGCCATGGAAGACCCACACCACAGAAACAAAGCTGCCCTTATTGGATGCAGCAGGGAGAGCACTGGCAAGGCATTCTTCCCAAGTTTGTCCATTTCTGGAACATTCCAGTGATGAGGTTGAACTCCTGAAGGTCAGAGATATCTTCAGAAAAATGATACCACAGGGACCAACCACGCTTACCAAGGTGCTACCAAATATATGGCAGTGCCACAGAGAGGGTGGTCATTTGCAGTACTTATGGCCTGAACTCATCCAACACAAAGGTGCTCTTGGACAGGTGAGGAAGGGGAATGTAGCCAGATGGTTTCAGTGAGGAATTCTACCAGAATTTCAAAGAAAAGCTAACTCCAGCACTCTTCAAATTGTTCCACACAATAGAAACAGAAGGAACATTACCAAACTCTTTTTATGAGGCTATAGTTACCCTGAAACCAAAACCACACAAAGGTGGTACTATTTTTCAATGGTTCCCTACTTCCTCTTGCCCAGAGAATGGAGCTGCCTGTTAAGTGCACGAAAGTCCTGGTGCTCATAGATCACTAAGGAAACCAGGAGTCTAAACCACACAGGCTACTCTTCTCAATGGAGGAGATAAAACACCTATTTTTCCACCCAGAAGGCTGGGAGTGGAATCTGTTATAACATGGTGATGTTTCTGCCATCTGTAGAGGCAGATCTCTCCTCACTTTTGCTATAGAGGGTAGACCTGAAACTCTCCAGATTGATTATTCCTGAGTCTTCCATCACTAGATCATTATTCATCTTAAGAGAAGATGCCATATGTTCTTTGTGGCCTGATGACCTCTATGCTCTCTCAGTCAGAGACCACATTCCAGGTTTTAGCTGTAGCACCTACCTCATAGCCACATGGAATTTGTAAACGAGTTTCTTCTATATAATCACACTTGAAGGTTTATTCTGCTTCTAAAACTGGAATTATTGTGCCTGGCAACCTTTTCCCCAAATGGTACTGTGTTTTAAATATGCTGACAGTGAACCTGCTGGCATTAAATTCATCGAAGTCTGATCCAGGTTGGTGAAGTCAATCTGAACTGGGTTTTCACTCTCATCTCTTCACGGCTCATTGTCTGCATTAACACATCCAGGATCCCCTCAACTGCCCACCTTTCTTTCTAATTTTCCTCTTCATGACACTTGCGTCCTACTATCCCCCTCTCCACAGCTGGCCATACCCCCAGGCCCTTTATATTCCTGACATCTCTGGTTACTCCATGATATGTTCTTCTATCCAGAGATTTGGAGCTAGGATCCACAAAGAAGAGAGTTTCTACCAACTGGCTTTCTAGCTTCTGTCACCTCACGCAGTATCATATGTGCTAGTTCATCCCTTCATCAGCATGTTTCATGACCTCATTGTCCCTAGAGAGGAAGAGAATCCCATCGTGCATCTGTACATCTTCATTATTGGTTCAGCAGTTGAAAGCCATTTTGATTATTTCCACATTTTGTTCCTATTGTGAATAATGTGGCAATGAACATGGCTGAGTATGCATCTGTGGCTCAGACTGTCTAGTCCTTTGATCATATGTCAGGGAGTGACATAGCTGGAGCCTATGCGGATATATATTTTGCTAGCTTTTGAGAACTTTCCACATTGGCTTGCTGGGTGGTTGGATCTTGGTGTCTTTTTCATTGTTGTTGTTCAAGAAGTATCTTAAGTAGACCTCTAAACTGCTACATGTGTGAAGCCAGTCTTGAAGTCCTGATCATTCTGCCTCCACTTCCCAAGTTCTCAGATTACAGGCATAGATCCTTATTCTGAGCAGTAACTTCTTGTTAAATGTAAGGTTTTCATTTTTTTCCAGACACAAGAAGTTCAGCAGATGGACAAAGACTGGATACTTTGTTGAACTTAACAATGGGATGTAACAAGACTAAGGCACATGGGGCACTTCAACAACAAAATCAACAGCCCACGTCTGGGTATATAGTGAGTGGTTGCAGAGCACACAAGCAGACATGGGTTCAATTCTCACTACCACATACAGCAGTGTCACTGGCACATGCCTGTAATCCCAGCTTTCTTGGGGGACAGAAGGAACAGAAGTTCAAGATTATCCTCAGCTACACAGAAAGTTTGAGGGAAGCCTGTGTGACAGGAAACTCTGTCTTTAAAGAAAGGTACTCAGGCAAATATGTAAAATCATGGAGGTGGACTGGGTCAGATTGGCATGAGTACTCTTATCTGAAGTGTTCAAGCATGGCACAGTGACACAGCTCCTACCTGCCATGCATGAGATACCAATACAGGTTTCACAACATTTGGGAGAGGAGACAACTGGATAGTGGTCCATAGAGTGAGGCTGTCATGTGGTGACTGCTGCGGGTACATTTAGTACCTTGTTTTAAATATCCACTCAATGTGATTACATACTAGAATAATGGACATCTTTAAACAATGGCTCTCTTTAACAATGAACTCTCAAAGTCACTGAGACATGAATAATCATCTCTGACAAGCTGGTTTCATCTGAGAACTAAGCAGAATGCAGCATTTGCATCCATGACTGAGCCTATATTTTAATTCTGTATCTGAGCCTAGGCCTCTGATTGTCATAACATGCAAATAAGCAGAGACCTAGTCTATTGTATCAATATCAAAACACAATGTGGTAATTATCAGAAAGACTGCTCTAAGTTTGCACTGTATCAAATGAGGAGCATAAATGAGTAGCTATCAGTTGATGAAGATGCTCAACATTCCTAATTAGTAGCTACAGTTAATGAAGATGCTCCCACTTTCTTCTCTAGGTAGAGGTTCCCACCTCCCTGAGAGGTACTTACCACTCCTCCCTAGCCTACAGAATATAAAGGAAACTGTCACATGTTCCTCGGGACTATCCAGGGTGAGAAATCCCCATCCCTGTTCACTGTATTCCTCCAATGAGAAAATACTCCCAGCTGCCTGGATTCCTTCTAGAGGCTGAGGTCAAAGCCTTTTTATTTTCTTTTCTTTCTTTCCATTTTTGTGTGTATGTGTGTGTTCAGTTGTGTGTTTTACATTGTGATTATAGATTCCCCTCAGTACCCCCATCCATTCTTTCTCTATTTATCTTCATAACAGTGTAGGCCTCCCATGATATCAACCAGCTGTGGCATATCAAGTTGCATTGAGACTCTGCACCTGCTATCCTTAAGCCTGGACAAGGCAACAAGGTAGGAGGATGGGGTCCCAAAAGCAGGCCACAGAGTCAGAGACAGACCCTCCTCCTACTGGTATGGTCCCACAAAAAGACCAAGACACACAAATGTAACATATATGAAGAGTGCCTAGGTCAGTCCCTGGTTGTTGGTTCAGTCTCTGTAAGCTACTATGAGCCGGGGTTAGTTTGATGCTGGTGATTTTCTTGTGGTGTCCTTGACTCCTCTAGCTCCTACAATCCTTCCCCATGCTTTTCTGCAGGATTCACCAAACTCAGCCTAATGTTTGGCTGTGGGTCTCAGCATCTGTTTTCCATCAGTTTCTGGGTGAAGCCTCTCTGATGACAATGGGACTAGGCACTAATCTCTGGGTATAGCAGAACATCAATAGGAATCATTTCATTGACTTTTTTGCCAGCTGTGTTTGAATCTATCCCAGGTCTCTGGACTATTCAGTCTCTGGGTCCTGGCCCTCCAGGCAGAGCCAAGGGTGAGCTCCCCCTCATGGTATGGGTCTCAAGCTGGACCAGTCTTTGGTTGGACACTCCCAAAATTTCTGCACCATGTTTCTCTCAGCAAACTTCTATGTTTACAGATTATGTATCACAAATTATTTTAATTAGTGAACATTCTCCTAAAGTGAAAACATTCTCCAGTCTCATCTCTTTATGCATTAGTTTATTAATCCCCAGTGGAAAAAAATTGTAGTCATCCACTGATATGCTCTTGGTGACAAGTATGTTAAAGAGAAGCGCCATATGCTTCTCTAAATTGCCTCGGCTCATGAGGTTGGATGTGTTCCACATTATTTCAACTAAACCTGAACTGACAGTCATTGGGGCAGTTTTCTCTTCATATCATTTTTGTGCCTTCATATCAGTATGAAAATCTTCCGACATCCCTACTTCAGTCACTTTAATGGGCTCTTTCCACAGACCACAGCAATGGTTCCATGCCTCTGAGTCTTTTCCCTGTCCTTCAAGTCTTCATTTACTCCACACTCATTGTCTTTCTGAACTCTAACACAAATCTCTGCCTATACTCCATGGAAGAGGGCAAATACAACCTACAAATACCTGCCATGCCTGATGGGCTTTTCCACAATAGGGCATTGCTATTGATTACATCAAAATATGATATTTGCAGGGCTGGAGTTATGTCATATTTGTTAAGTTCCCTGACTGTTCTTCCAGAGAACCAGGTTCCATCAGCACACCCATAGAGACCCACATCATATTAGGTACCCCAACCCCTACAGCCAATGCCACACATACACAAAGGATGATGTTAGACCATGCTAACTGTCCCCTGCCTTACAATCAAAGCACTATCCTCTCTCTTTCTCTCTCTGTCTCTGTCACACACACACACACACACACACACACACACACACACACACCACACTCACACCACAGAATGGATATGAAAACAGGATCTATCCTTCTGCTGTATTCAAGAAACACACCTCAACTTTAAGGAAAGACACTAAAAGTAAAAAGTTGGCAAAGATTTTGCAAATAAATGGACTTAAGAAGCAAGCTGGTGTGGTGGTATTGTGTTCCCTGAAATATTGTGCGTTCCCCAAAATAAACTTATCTGGCATCAGAGAACAGGACGGCCACATTATTAAACATGAGGATAGGTAGTGGCAGCACAAGCCTTTAATCCCAGCACTCGGGAGGCAGAGCCAGGCAGATCTCTGTGAGTTCAAGGCCACATTGGAAATAGCCAAGCATGGTGACACACATCTTTAATCCCAGAAAGAGAGCCTTTAATCCCAGGGAGTGATGGCAGAGAACAGAAAGATATATAAGGCATGAAAACCAGGCACCAGAGCTAGCTAAGCATTTGGTTGATTAAGCTTGTAGGCTTTGGAGCAGCAGTTCAGCTGAGAGCCACTGGGATGAGGACATAGAACCTTGCAGTCTGAGGAAACAAGACCAGCTGAGGAACTGGCAAGGTGAGGAAACTGTGGCTTGTTCTGCTTCCCTGATCTTCCAGCATTCACCCTAATAACTGGCTTCGGGTTTGATTTTATTAATAAGATTTTTAAGATTCATGCTACAAGCATGTGTAGCTATTTTAATATCTAACAAAAAAGACTTTAAACTAAAATCAAAAGAGATTGGTAAGGATATTACTTATTCATCACAGGAAAGGTCCACCAACACGAAGTCTCAATTCTGAACATTTATGCCCCAAATACAAGGGCACCCTCATATGTAAAAGAAATATTACTACATCTTACATCCCACATCAAACCCCACAAACTAGTAGTGAGAGACTCCAACAGCCTACACTCACCAATTGATAGATCTCTCATTTTTCTGTTAAGTTTCTCTCTGGCAGACCTAACAGATGTTATGACTCAAACGGACTTAAAATATCTATAGAACATTCCACCCTAGCACAAAAGAATATACTATCTTCTCAGCATCCCATGGAACCATCTATAAAATTGACCAAATACTCAGTCACAAAGCAAATCACAACAAATACAAAAAAATTGGAATAACCTGTATTTTAATGGACCATGGCTTAAAGTTAGATTTCAACAACAAAAATTACAGAAAACCTACAATTTTATGGAAATTGAATGATGCTCAGTTGAATTACCACTGGGTCAAGGAAGAAATAAAGAAAGACATTAAAGACTTCCTATAATTTAATGAAAATAAATGTACAGCATACCCAAACTAATGGGACACTATGAAAGAAATGCTAAGAGGCAAATTTATAGCACTAAATGTCCACATAAAGAGGATGGAGAAATCACACACTATTGATTTAACAGCACAACTGAAAGCTCTAGAACAAAAAGAAGAAAACTCACCCGGGAGGAATAGATGCCAGGAAATAATCAAATGGAAGGCTGAAATCAATGAAATAGAAACCATGTGTACAATAGAAAGAATTAATGAAACAAAGAATCGGTACTTTGAGAAAATCAACAAGATAGACAAACCCCTAGCCAAACTAATCAAAAGGCAGAGAGAGAGCATCCAAATAAAGACAATCAGAAATGAAAAGGGAGAATTAACAACTAACATTGAGGAAATCCAGAGAATCATCAGGTCATATTTCAAAAACCTCTACTCCATAAAACTGGAACATCTAAAAGAAATGGAAATTTTTCTGGATAGGTACAACATAGCAAAATTGAATCAAGAACAGATAAACAATTTAAATACACCTATAATCCCTAAGGAAATAGAAACAGTTATTAAAACTCTCCAAACAAACAAAAAACAAACAAAGCACACAGGGCGAGATAGTTTCAGTGCAGACTTCTATGAGAATTTCAAAGAAGAGCTAATACCAATACTCTTCAAATCGTTTCACACAATAGAAATAGAAGGAACATTGCCAAAATCTTTTTATGAGGCTACAGTTACCCTGCTACCCAAACTATACAAAGATGCAACAAAGTAAGAATTACAGACCAATCTCTGCCATGAACATTGATGCCAAAATACTCAATAAAATACTGGCAAACCAAGTCCAAGAACACATCAAAACTATTATAACCATGAACAAGTCAGCTTCATCCCATCCAGAGATGCAAGGATGGTTCAAAATATAAAAGTCTGTCAATATAATACACCATATAAACAAACTGAAAGAAAAAAAAACCACATGATCATCTCATTAGATGCTGAAAAAGTCTTGGATAAATCTAACACCTCTTCATGATAATGTTCTTGGAAAGATCAGTAATACAAGGAATATACCTAAACATAATAAAGGCAATTTATTACATGATGCCAGCAATTTAAAATTAAATGGAGACAAACTCAAAGCCGATTCCACTAAAATCAGAAACAAGATAAAGCTGTCCACTCTCTCCATATCTATTCAATGTAGTACTCAAAATTCTAGCTAGAGAAATAAGCCAACTAAAGGAAATCAAGGGGATCCAAGTTGGGAAGGAGAAGTCAAACTTTCACTGTTTGCAGATGATATCATAGTATACACAAATGACTCCAAATCTTCTACCAAGAAATGCCTACAGAGGATAAACAACTTCAGTAATGTGGCAGGATACAAGATTAACTAAAAAAACAACAATATTTCTCCTATATGCAAATAATACACAGGATGAGAAAGAAATTTGAGAAACATCACCCTTTACAATAGCCACAAACAACAAAGTATCTTGGGGTAACGCTAACCAAACAAGTAAAAGACCTGCATGACAAAAACTAAGTCTTTGAAGAAAGAAATTGAGGATATCAGAAAATGAAAAGATCTCCCATGATATGGATAGGTAGGATAAACATAGTAAAAATGGCAATCTTACCAAAGGCAATTTACAGATTCAATGCAATCTCCGTTAAAATCCAGACAATTCTTCACAGAGTTCAAAATAACAATATTCAAGTATATGAAAAACAAAATCCGAGGACAGCCAAAACAATCCTGTACAATAAGGGAACCTTCAGATGTATCACCATCCCTGACTTCAAGCTCTACTATAGAGTCATAGTCATAAAAAAGGCTTGGTATTGTCATAAAAACAGACCTGTGGATCAATGGAATGAAATCAAAGACCCTAATATTAGTCCCTAAATCTGTGAGCACCTGATTTTTGATAAAGAACCAAAAAATGAAATGGAAAAAAGAAAGTATCTTCACCAAATGGTGCTGTCATAACTGGATGTTGACATGTGGAATAATGCAAACAGATCTATATCTATCACCAGGCACAAAACTCAAATCCAAGTGGATCAAAGACCTCAACCTAAATCCAGCTACACTTATCCTAGTAGAAGAGAAAGTTCAATGTAGTCTTGAACACTTGGCACAGGAGATCACTTCCTAAACACCAGTAGCACAGACACTGAGAACAACAATTAATAAATGGGAGCTCCTAAGACTGAGCAGCCCCTCCTATGAGGCAAAGGGCATGGTAAATAAGACAAAACAGCCTATAGAATGTGAAAAGATCTTCACCAAACACACATTTGACAGAGGGCTGATCTCCAAAATATATAATGAACTCAAGAAACTAGACATTATAACACCAAACAATCCAATTAAACAATGGGGTATAACTCTATACAAAATAATTTTGAACAGAAGAATTTCAAATGGCCAAAAGACAGTTAAGGAATTGCTCAACATCCTTAGTCAACGGGGAAATGTAAATCAAAATGACTCGGAGATAACCATCTTGCACTTGTCAGAATGGCTAAGAGTAAAAACACTGATGACAGCTTATGCTGGATAAGATGTGGAGAAGGGGAATACTTATCCACACTACGGTTGGGAGTTCAAACTTGTACAGCCACTTTGGAAATTAGTATGGTGGTTCATCAGAAAATTGGGAATCTATGTACTTCAAGACCAAGCAATACCACTCTTGGGCATATACCCAAAGGATGCACAATCATACCACAAGGACACTTGCTCAACTATGTTTGTAGCAGCATTATTCATCATAGCCAGAACCTGGAAATAACCTAGATGCACATCGACCAAATAAATGGATAAAGAAAATGTGGTACATTTACATAATGGAGTATTACTCACCTGTAAGTAACAATGACATCATTAAATTTGCAGGCAAATAGATGGAACTAGAAAAAAAGTCATCCTGAGTGAGGTAACCCAGACCCAGAAGACAAACATGGTGGTGTACTCACTCTTAATTGGATATTAGATGTAAAACAAAGGATAACCAGGATACAATCCACAACCCCAGAGAAGGTAGGTAACAAGGAGCACCCTAAGAGGGACAGCCGTGGATCATCCTGGGAAGAGGAAATAGTTAAGGTCTCCTGTGTAAACTAGTAGCCTGGGGGAAAGGGTGATGAGATCATGAGGGAAGGGAATGGTTGAGTTGTGGAAGGGACAGACAGAGAGACCAAGGAAAGAGCTATCTTAATAGAGGAAGCCATTATGAGGTTAAGGAGAAACCTGGTACTAGGGGAAGTCCCAGGAATCCACAAGGATGACCCGAGCTAAGACTCCTAGCAGTAGTGGAGAGGGTGCCTGAACTGGTCTCCTGTAATCAGATTGATGTCGACTCTGATTGTTATCATAGAATCTTCATCCAGTACCTGATGGAAGTAGATTCAGAGATCTACAGCTAAGCACTGGGTGGAGCTCCTAGAGTCCAGTCAAAGAGAGGGAGAAGGGATTATATAAGCATAGGGGTCAAGATTATGATGGGGAAACCCACAGAGACAACTGACTAGAGCTAGTGGAAGCTCAAGGACTCTGGACTGACAGTTGGGGAACCTGTATGGGAACAAACTAGACCCTCTGAATGCAGTTGACAGTTGTGTGGCTTGAGCAGTTTCTTGAGGCCCCTGACAGTGGAACCAGAATTTATCACTAGTGCATGAACTGGCTTTTTGGAGCCCATTCCCTATGAAGGACACCTTGCTCAGTCTTGAAGCAACGGGAAGGGGCTTGGTTTTGCCTCAACTTGATGTGCCACACTTTGTTGATTCCCCATGGGAGGCCTTATCCTCCGAGGAATGGATGGGGTTGGGAAGAGGTAGGGGAAGAGGAGGATGAGGAGAGGGAGGCAGTACTGTGGTTGGTGTGTAAAATGAAAAAAAAATGTATATTAAAAAAGTTAGGTGAAAAGTGATAGAGGATGATATTGTACAACATAGATCTGTCTTCATGATACACAAGGGTGTGCCACACCTGTATTGAGAGACCCACAGAAAACACACATATGCTGGGGGAGGGGAAACTAAAAGAACATATTACATGAAAACATCTGTTTTCACTGAAAGAAAAGAATTTCAATTCTTATAAAGAAATTTCAAAGTTTACAAACACTCATGTTACATTACATCATTCTAGTGTATTTGATGCATGTATTTATCTCAGCTCTTTTACTTTCAAAGAAAGAAAATAGTTTTGGTAAAACATTTGTTAAATGATTACTTTGTTTACTAAAGTGATAAATGCACTCACAAAGGTATTGACAAATGACAAAACAATCTGCTTTTGCTGTCTCATTAGTCCTAATGAGACACTTTTAAAAATTAAACAATTTCAAAGTTGGTATGTTTTAAGTCTTCAATAAAATTTTTAAAAATCATTATGTATTTTGAGATTATGATAATTATGTCGATTTTCCCCTACCCCCATGTTTTCTCTAGGACATATTTCACCAAAAAACCAACTTGGTGCTGGAAGTAGTCTGAAATATTCAAGACTTATCAGTGTATCAACAAGACCCCCAAACATCACTGAGCATGGTTTTTTTCTGGGATACAATACTACCCCAACTGGAGTGTAAACTTCACGTCTAAGAGTCAAAGACTCTGGGCAGGATAAAGTGTAAGCACTTGTCATGAAATCTCACAGCCTGAGGTTGGTACCCAGAATCCCATGGCAGAAGGAGAAAACTGACCCCTGAAATGGTCCTTTGACCTTCACACGTGTGCCCTGGCATGAGTGCACTCATACATGTGTAAGCCCACAAAAATTTCTGTTAAAAAAAAATCCCTAGAATGTAGAGATTGAACCTGTTGAACATAATTGCATAGCATAATAAATATAGAAGCACTGAAGTAAACAATGAAAGAAAAATTTTCAAACCAAAGTCATACAGGATGCATGAAAATTCCTTTCCAGTGAATCTTGAAAAGCTTTGCATCTGTGTATACATCTATTGTTTATCCATTAAACCACAATCTGTCATTTCGTGGCCTATAAATTGAATGTTTTACTTAGTTTGTTTATAAGAGCTTGTCCTTAATACCCGGTTTTATAAATTCTCTGAATAAATAACCGCCTCATAGATCTCTCATTTCTCTGCTTTGTGAAAGATTACTATTTACTCTATTACTTGAACTCTGTGATTTAAATGTTCTAATAGATGTAAGGGAAGTCTGTGCACATGTGTTTCAGACAAGGTCTGCGCTGTGTATGGCATGACAACACATGTGTCTTGATAGAGGGTGCTGCAGTGCCTAATTCATAGCCTGATCCAGTTTTGTTGGTGTATAGATTTGCAATTCATATAAAAGTTGCAAAGAGCAACAGGTGCCCTTTCAAAGAGAAGAGATTCATGTCTGAGAAAAATCTTTACATACATTTGTTGGGTTTGACTTGTATTTCATTCTTCATTTTATGTGCTTTTAAAATTAGTTATTTTTTATTTAACATGAAAGTATTTTCACATAAAAATATGATTATAAATCTCTCTGCCTTTGGTTGAGTTTCCTCTTCATTGACAAACACATTGCACAGGCTTCCATGAAGCACGAGAGGAGTCAAATGCCGAGGGACAGTTCCCCTCATCTCAAAGACAAGGCCACTACTTTGCCCTCCAGCAGCCTGTAAGGAACAGGGATGGGACAGTGCCCAACCCTGAGACCTTTGTTATTTCAACCATGTTACACCTTGCCCTTCTCACACTTTGAACAATGGTTCTCAACTTTCCAAATGCTCTATTTAATACAGTTCCTCATGTTGTGCTGATCCCCAAACAAAATTATTTTTCTTGCTACTTCATAGCTGTAATTTTGCTACTGCTATTAATCATAATTACATATTTTTGGAGATAGACATTTGCTAAAGGGATCACAAACCACAGGTTCTAGAACACTTGATTTATGGCCTGATGGGTAGAAATGAGGTGTGTTGGACTATAGATTATCATGACCCTACACAGCCTGTCAGCCACAGAAGCAAGAAATTTCTGGCTGTTTTCAGCTCCTTCACCCTGTCCTTCCCTGCCTGACACTCAGCAGGCCCTCCCTCAAAGGTGACTAATCAATTCAAATGTCTGCAAACACCTTTACCATAAGGATTCATACTTTCCTATGGAGTCAGTATGTCTTTTACCTATCACTATATGCGAGTTCCTTGTAATTAACAAAGTCAGGAATTTATTATCACATATAATTTTTATAGTTTGTCATGAAGAATTTGCTATAGAATTTCTCTTCTGAAATGAAAATGTGTAAATGTTTACATGGTCTGAGTTGTTAGTATTTTCTATGTAGTTTCTGAGATTTCTATTCTTATTGGCAAGGGTTTCTTTGTTCTTAGAGAGATAAAATAACTCAGGAATTTTTCTTTAAACTGTGAATTTGGTTACGATTCAGTTATCAACTATCAGGAATTCATCTTAGTGGAATGATGAAAAGAAGCCTTCAAGCCACCTCCTGAGAATCAGACCAGCCCCCAGCTTCCATACTGCCCTGGAACTCACACCTGGACCAGAAGTGAGTGCCTAGGGTCACACACGGAGATGCCCACACCTGGGTCACAGCCCAGGGCACCGGCCATTCCAGGAAGACCTGCCCAACTAGGCCCCAGTTTCCAGCCATTCCTCAGGTCCTGCGGGAAGGCTCCCCTTTTCCAAGACTGCAGTCAGACCCTGCAGTCTCCATACCCTGCCCCCACCCCCATTTGCCCGAGACCCTAGCCACTTCCTGAGACTCAGAGACTAGCCCCCAACTCCCATGAACCCTGGAAATCATATCTGGACCAGAGAGCCCCCAGCTACCATCTGCCCTGGAACGCCCATCTGGACCAGAACTTCCATCCTGTCCCAGAACTCCCATCTGGACAAGAGGAGCTTCCATCTGGACAAGATAAGGTGACCCAAGGGACTTCCTGAGACTCAGAGTCTAGCCCCCCAGCTCCTATCGGGCCAGCACTCTCATCTGGACCAGAGCTCCCACCCAGCCCAGAGCTTCCATCTGGACCAGAGAGAGGCTCCCTAAATCTGTCAGCTCTCTCTGGATCAAGTACACTGATAAGACCAAGAATGAACCCACGATGAGATGGGCAGACATCAAGGCAGAAGTACATACAACAAAATAAAGAGCAATACAGCATCACCAGAACCTATCCCTTCTCCAACAGCTAGAACTGAACATCACAGAATGGAAGAAGAAGAAGAAAACAACTTTATAAGTAACATCATGAAGACGCTAGAGGCTTATAGAGAAGAAATAAAAAATAAAGTGGAGGAACAGACAAACAAAAAAAATGGGAAGAATGCTATAAAAAACTAGAGGAAAGGACAATTAAGCAGAAGAAAACAGTAAGTCCTTGAAAGAAAATCATGAAAAAGCAAGGGAGACAGGCCAAGACCTGAAGAGGGAAATAGGAAAACTGAAGAAGACACTAGCAGAAGGAATGCTGGAAATAGAAAATCTGAGTAAACAAACAAGAACTTCAGATGAAAGTATAAACAACAGAATGCAAGAGATGGAAGAGAAGATCTCTGGTGTTGAAGATACGTTAGAAGAAACAGACTTATCAGTCAAAGAATACACTAAAACCAACATTCATGACCCAAAATGTCCAAGAAATTTGGGACACCATGAAAAGACCAAGCCTACGAATTAATAGGGATAGAGGAAGGAGAAGAATACCAACTCAAAGGCACAGAAATACATTTAACTAGATCATAGAAGAAAACTTTCCCAAATTAAAGAACGAAATGCCTATGAAGATACAAGAAGCCTATAGAACACCAAGCAGACGAGACCCCCCACAAAAGTCCCCTCACCACATAATAATTAAACAACTAAACATACAGAATAAAGAAAGAATATTAAGGGCAGCAAAGGAAAAAGGCCAAGTGACTTATAAAGTCAAACCCATCAGAATAACACCCAAATTCTCAATGGAGACATTGAAAGCCAGAAGGACCTGGACAGATATAATGCAAACACTAAGAGACCATGGATGCCAGCCTAGACTAATATACTCAGCAAAACTCTCTATCATCATAGATGGAGTGAACAAGAACTTCTAAGACAAAACCAGATTTAAACAATACTTATCCACAAACCCAGCTCTACAGAAAGCACTAGAAGGAAAATTCCAACCTAAGGCAGGCAGATACACCCATGAAAACACAGGCAATAGATAACACCACAGCAGTAAACCACAAAGAAGAGAAGTACACACACACTACCACCAAAAAAATAAAAATAACAACAGGAATGAACAATCACTGGTCATTAATATCCCTTAATATCAATGGACTTAATTCACCTATAAAAAGACACATACTAATAGAATGGATACGAAAACAGGACCCATCTTTCTGCTGCATACAAGAAAAACACCTCAAATTCAAAGACAGACACCTCCGAAGAATAAAATGCTGGG
Source organism: Onychomys torridus (assembly GCF_903995425.1). Classification (NCBI taxonomy): domain Eukaryota; kingdom Metazoa; phylum Chordata; class Mammalia; order Rodentia; family Cricetidae; genus Onychomys; species Onychomys torridus. Next base: position 16,942 of record NW_023411888.1, on the reverse strand, counting down.
AAAAGACTTTCCAGTCAAATGGTCATAAGAAGCAAGCTGGTATAGCAATCCTAATATCCAGCAAAATAGACTTCTAATGAAAATCAAAAGAGATGATGAAGGACATTACACACCCATCGCAGGAAAGATCCACCAAGATGAAGTTTCAATTCTGAACATTTATGCCCCCAACACAAGGGCACCCACATATGTAGAAGAAACATTACTAAAGCTTAAATCACATATAAAACCCCATACATTAATAGGGGGAGATTTCAACACCCCACTTTCACCTCTGGTCAGATTGGCCAAATTGAAACTTAGCAGAGACATAATGGTCTTAACTGATGTTATGCCTTAAATGGACTTAATCAATAGCTACAGAACATTCCATCCTAACAAAAAAGAATATACCTTCTTCTCAGCACCCCATGGAACCTTCTCTAAAATTGACCACATACTTGGCCACAAAGCAAATCTCAACAGATACAAAACAATTGGAATAACCTCCTGTGTTCTATCAGACTACCATAGTTTAAAGTTAGATTTCAACAACAGAAAAAACTACAGAAATCCTACAATCTCATGGAAACTGAATAATGCTCAACTGAATCACCAATGGGTTAAAGAAGAAATAAAGAAAGAAATTAAAGACTTCCTAGAGATCAATGAAAATGAATACACCACATACCCAAACTTACAGGACACTATGAAAGCAGCGCTAAGAGGGAAATTCATAGCACTAAATGCCCACATGAATAAGCTGGAGATATCTCATGCTAATGACTTGACAGCACACCTGAAAGCCCTTGAACAGGAAGAAGCAAAGTCTCCCAGGAGGAACACACACCAGAAAATTATCAAATTGAGAGCTGAAATCAATAAAATAGAAATAAAGAGAATAATACAAAGGATTAATGAAACAAAGAGTTGGTTCTTTGAGAAGATCAACAAGAAAGACAAGACGTTATTCAAACTAACCAAAAGACAGAGAGCATCCAAATTAACAAAATCAGAAATGAAAAGAGGGACATAAACAGACAATGAGGAAATCCAGAGAATCATCAGGTCATACTTCAAAAACCTCTACTCCACAAAACTGGAAAATCTAAAAAAAATGGATAATTTTCTGGATATGTACCACATACCTATGTTAAACCAAGACCAGATAAACCATTTAAATAGTCCAATAACCCCTAAGGACATAGAATCAGTCATTAAAAGTCTCCCAACCAAAAAAAGCCCAGGACCAGATGGTTTCATTGCAGAATTCTACCAGATCTTCAAAGAAGACTTAATACCAATACTCTTTAAATTATTCCACCCAATAGAAGCAGAAGGAATATTACCAAACTCCTTTCATGAGGCTACAATTACCCTGATTCCTAAACCAATCAAAGATGCAACAAAGAAAGAGAACTACAGACCGATCTCCCTCATGAACATTGATGCAAAATTACTCATTAAAATACTGGAAACAGACTCCAAGAACACATCAAAACAATTATCCACCCTGATCAAGTAGGCTTCATCCCAGATGTGCAAGGGTGGTTCAACATACAAAAGTCCATAATGTAATGCACCATATAAACAACCTCAAATAAAATCACATCATCATCTCACTAGATGCAGAAAAAGCATTTGACAAAATCCAACACCCCTTCATGATAAAGGTCTTGGAGCAATCAGGAATACAGGGAACATACCTAAACATAATAAAGGCAATCTAAAGCAAGACAACAGCCAACATCAAATTAAATGGAGAGAAAATCAAAGCAATACCTCTAAAATCAGGAACAAGGTAAGGCTGTCTCCTCTCCCGATACTTATTCAATATAGTACTCGAGGTTCTAGCCAGAGCTATAAGACAACATAAGGAGATTAAGGCGATATAAATTGGAAAGGAAGAAGTCAAGTTTTCCCCATTTGCAGATGACATGATAGTATACATGGGTGACCCCAAAAATTCAACCAAGGAAATGATACAGCTAGTAAAAACCTTCAGCAACATAGCAGGATACAAGATCAACTAAAAAAAAAATCAGTAGCCCTCCTATATACACTATACAAACAGGCTGAAAAGGAAATCAGAGATACATCACCCTTTACAATAACCATAAATGATATAAAATACCTTGGGGTTACTCTAAGCATGTGAAGGACCTATATGACAAAAACTTTAAGTCCCTGAAAAAAGAAATTAAAGAAGATGTCAGAAAATGGAAAGATCTCCCATGCTCATGGATAGGCAGGATTAACATAGTAAAAATGGCGATCTTACCAAAAGCAATCTACAGATTCAATGCAATCCCCATTAAATTACCAACACAATTCTTCACAGATCTGGACAGAATAATACTCAACTTCATATGGAAAAACAAAAAACCCAGGATAGCCAAAAGAATCCTGTACAATAAAACAACCTCTGGAGGCATCACAATCCCCGACCTCAAGCTCTTCTATAGAGCTACTGTAATAAAAACAGCTTGGTACTGGCATAAAAACCAACATGTGGACCAATGGAATCGAATTGAAGACCCTGACATTGACCCACACACCTATGAACATATAATTTTTTGACAAAGGTGCCAAAAATGTACAATGGAAAAAAGAAAGCATCTTCAACAAATGGTGCTGACATAACTCGATGTCAATGTGTAGAAGGCTGCAAATAGATCCATATCTGTCACCATGCACAAAACTTAAGTCCATGTGGATCAAAAACCTCAACATAAACCTAGTTACTCTGAAACTGATAGAAGAGAAAGTAGGACATACTTTTGAACGCATTGACACTGGAGATCACTTTCTAAATATAACTCCAGTAGCACAGACACTGAGAGAAACAATCAATCAATGGGACCTGTTGAAACTGAGAAGCTTTTGTAGTGCAAAGGACACAGTCAACAAGACAAAGTGACAGCCTACAGAATGGGAAAAGGTCTTCACCAACCCCACATCTGACAGAGGGCAGATATCCAGAATATAAAGAACTCAAGAAATTAGACATCAAAATTTCCAACAGTCCGATTAAGAAATGGGCTGTAGAACTGAACAGAGAATTCTCAACAGAGGAATTTCAAATGGCTGGAAGACATTTAAGGAATTGCTCAACATCGCTAATTATCTGGGAAATGCAAATTAAAACCAACTCTGAGATGTAAGGTGGTAACCTTACTCCTGTCAGAATGCATAAGATCAAAAACACAGAAGACAGCTTATGCTAGAGAGGATGTGGATCAAGGTGAACTCTCCTCCACTGCTGGTAGGAATGCAAGCATGTTCAGCCACTTTGGAAATCAATATGGCGCTTCCTTAGAAAATTGGGAATCCATCTCCCCTAAGACCCAGCTGTAGCACTCTTGGGCATATACCCAAGGAATGCTCAATCATACCACAAGGGCATTTGCTCAGCTATGTTCATATCAGCATTGTTTGTAATAGCCAGAACCTGAAAACAGCATAGATGCCCTTCAACTGAAGAATGGATAAAGAAAACATGGTACATATACACAATGGAGTACTACTCAGCAGAGAAAAACAATGACATCATGAGGTTTGCAGGCAAATGGATGGATCTAGAAAAAATCATCCTGAGTGAGGTAACCCAGACTCAGAAGGACAAACATGGTATTTACTCTCTCATAGGAGGATACTAGATGTAAAACAAAGATGACTAGACTGCTACACAACTCCAGGGAGGCTACCTAGAAAATGGGACCCTAGGAAAGACACAGGGATTGCCCAATGACAGAGAAATGGATGAGATCTACAGGAACAACCTGGACGACAGTGGGAGTAATGAAGGGCAAGTTTGGAGGGAAAGAAAGCTTAGGGGAGCAGGATATCCCAGCTGGATCAAGAATAGAAATGGAGAGGAAAGAATAACAGACCATAATAAATGAAGACCACATGAGAACAGGAAGAGGCAGAGTGCTGAAGAGGTCCCTAGAAGTCCACAATGATACATCGTCTGTAGACTGCTGGCAATGGTCGAGAGAAAGCCTGATCTGACCGAGACTGGTGATCAGATGGCCAAACACCCTAATAGTCATGCTAGAACTCTCATCCAATAAGTGATGGAAGTGGATGCAGAGATCCTCAGCCAGGCCACAGGTGGAGCTCCAGGTGTCCAATTGTCAAGAAAGAGGAGGGAATGTAAGAGCATGAATTGTTGAGACCAAGATTGGAAAAAGAACAGGGACAAATAGCCAAACAAATGGAAGGACATGAATTATGAACCAAAGGCTGTGGAGCCCCCAGCTAGATCAGGCCCTCTGGATAATTGAGACAATTGAATAGCTTGTACTGTTTGGGAGGCACCCAGGCAGTGGGACCCAGACCTGTCCTTAGTGCATGAGCTGGCTGTTTGGAACCTTGGGCTTACACAGGGACACTTTGCTCAGCCTGGAAGGAGGGGACTGGACCTGCCTGTACTGAATCCACCAGGTTTAAATGGATTCCCAGGGGATTCTTGGCCCTGGAGGAGATGGGAATAGAGGGGATGGGATGGGAGGACCGTGGGAGTGGGGGCGGGAGGGGGAAGGATAGGGGAACCCATGGCTGATGTGTAATATCAAAACACAAATAAAATTATAGTAATAAAAATAAGAAGCCTTCACTCTTCTGTGTTCAGATGTTAGCCATGACTGGGTCCATTTCAGTCTTGATTCTCTCACTAATTTCAGAAGCTTTTTTCTTATACTCATCATCTGTGTGTGTCTGTGTGCGTGTGTGTGTGCGTGTGTGTGAATTTGTGTGTGGAGACAGTTCTGTGTGCCTATTGGTGTTTATGTGCATTTGTCTACTCGTGTGCATTTGTAGAGGGAAGAGGTCAACTTTGGGTGTCATTCTCCAGGTGCCAGGCTCCTTGACCTTTTTTCTTTTTACCCTAACCCCTCCTTGATTTTTTAGGATTATCGTACACACATAGAAACTCACACACAAAGAGACACATATGATTGGGGTTATGTGTGCTACTGTGTGCTGTGGAGGACTGGGGATAAGGTGTGGGAGTCAGTTCTCTCCTTCAATCATGTGAATTTTTGGGGATTCAGCTCAGACCATCAAGCTGAGTGGCAAGCTCCTTCAGCTACATAAGTAATCTACTAGCCCTGGCTGGCTGGGGATTCTTCATATAGAACAGTTTGCTCCAAAACTCACAGAGGTCCACCTGTATCTTCTTCCTGACTACAGGGATTACAGGTGTGACCTGCCTTGCCTTCAAGTTCTATGAAGGATTAATGGTAAATTCCTCCAAACATTTAGGGAAGAAATTGTAATAGTTCCCCCTTTTCATTTCAGCAGTGTTGGGGACTGAACCTAGTAAATCCTCCTGGTGTGGAAGTCAAGAGCTCTGAGTTCCTGCCCTACAATTCCCTACAACCACATTGAAGTACAAAATCTGATGAAAGAATTCCTACCCCATCCTCGAAGCCAGCATTTCACAAATACTCAAATGAGCAAACAACGGAAACCACAAGCCTCTGTCTGTCCTAAACACAAATGCAGAGCACAACAACACACCAGTGCATTGTCCATGTGGCTGGGTAAGCCTGCCATGCCAAGACTTGGGAGGAACAGGGAGAAGGTCAAGAGTTCAAGACTAGCCTGAGCTTAATAGTGAGCCCCAGGACAGCCAGGACACAACATAATTGATCTCCCAAACAAACAAAATACTAAATCACATTAATTCCAAAAGTAAAAAGGAATTACACACCTGTGGCTCCAGGCTTGCACAAGTATTACCTGATATCCAGGTTTTTTTTTGGCCCAAGCCTTTGAGGGGAGTTCTGGTGCCTGGAGGGGCAGGACCCTAAAAGATGGGTATGAGCAGGAAAAGGAGAGAGAAATTTGTCCTGCTGGAGACTCTGGCCATGCTGGGTGCCTTATGGGACTAGAGTAGATGGATTACATGTACATAAACATAAGAACTATGCAGATAAACTCATGCGTTGAAAAAAAATTCAACATAGACAGATGCATCTAATTGAAAAACAACTCCACTCTTGGAAATAACTACCACATGATTCAGAGTTCTGCAGGAATACTATGCAACATAAGAAACTTATTTATCATGACCGACACCATTTTAATAATTTCCACATTTGCTATGTGTTACGTACATCATTTATGTCTATTTAGAGAGTAAACCCTCTAGGAAAAAGTAATTCTAAACCAGTTTTAATATGAACAAGATTTAATAACACCATGTTTTTAAAAAGTCAGATAAATCACGCTACCACCATCCTAGTATTCTTCCATCACTTTGGCCCCACAAAGCCTCCCTCCATGGTCTCTGTCCATCTGTCCCTCTGTCCTTGTCAGCTAGCCCTCAGGTTCAGGCTTTCTTGGATGCATACCAGGCCTGGGGTAGGCTGGATGAGTGGAAGCAGAATACTCACATTCATAGGCTCCACAAAAGGTCCAGACAGGTTGAAAGAAGGGCCTGTAGCTCAGCCACACAAGCCACCACAGGCCTTCCACGAAGTCAGGAGAGGTCAGCGTCTGGTAACTCAGCTCCATTTAAACTACTGCTCCAACAGAACAGGTGGACCTCATCCAGGCCTGAAGACCCGTGCCTCTAGCCCTTCAAGAAACCATACCTGCTACCTCTGCCAGACATGGCCCTGGCATTCAGACATGCCCCTGAAACAATCCCACCTCAGGTGAACATATAATGCCCCAAATAAGAAGGAAAGCTTGGCCTACCTGGGTCCCTACACCAATTCTTGGAGGGGGGCGGACTAAATCCTCAGCTAAAACCTCACACCAGGTGGATCCTTTCTCCAGATCCCAGGATCTCAGCTAACACAGGTGTGAGGCACTTTTCTTTAGCATACATGTCACCAAGGCCTTGGGAATCAACTAGATGACTCCAAATTTATTTCTGCTGTGCTGATTCACTAAGTAATTCATCTAGATGTGAGAGTAAAGAAGTATAATAATGTTTGTTTCAATTATTTGGAATTAATAATCTCTAAACATTAAAAGTTAATGAATGAAATTATGCATTATCTTTTTTTTGTGAGATGTTAAACAGGATAAAGGATGATATGATGATGTGCAGACTCTGACTTGAATGTGTGTACTGGATAGTTTTGTCAGCATGGCACAAAGTTGAGTCACCTGGAAGAAGAAATCTCAGTTGAGGAATTATGCCCAAAAGATTGGCCTGTAGGGCAATTCCTTAATTTATGGTTGAGTATGAGGGCCCTGGTCACTGTGGGTGTGACTCTAAGCAGGAGATCCTGGGATTTATAAAGCAGGGTGAGCCAACATGCAGAGCAGGTCAGTAAGCAGCGTAGCCCTGTGTTCTCTGCTTCACTTCCTGCCTGGGCTTCTGCTTCATGATGGACTGTAGCCTGTGACTGAAATAAATTCTCCCTCCCCTTCCTTGCTTTTGGTCAGTGTTTTCTCACAGCAGCAAATGGATCTATGTATTTGGACTTAGATGTGTTCTTTTGTTTGATGTTGTGAAAATTTCCAATCCTACTGTCCAAGCTTCTTGGTCCCAGGTATTGGTGGTTATCATTTTTAAGCGATAAGCCTCTATGAGGGTTGAGACATGGAGTGGGAATTGTCATGGTGTGAGCACCTCAGGCTAAGTGGGAGCCCAGGAGGGAGTCCACATGGCGATGTGTCTAGTTACTGAGGAAAGAAGTCTGGTACAGGAGAAGGTAAGCCATTGACCAAAGGCTTCTCCACAAGAAGCCATAGTTAACAAAGGATATGTCCCAGGGCTGGCCTCTATAGCATTCTTTTCAGAATGGAGTTTTGTGCCAAAACCCATGCAAAGCAGCCCATGAATTAGAAGCCCCTATGGGCCAGTCTACATAAACATAGAAGAGGAGCATTCAACTTTCTTTCCCTTCAAGGTCAGGTCCAAGGAGATATTTCCTCACACTGGGGCAGAGGTGAATCTCCTCCTTCCCCTTCCTCCCTCCCTGCTGTTGTGTTTACAGCCTGTCTGTGTCCCTTTTCCCCTCTCATCACAGGAGACACAGTCCCACTGCATGCTGGTTCAGTCTAGCTGCTGGTGAAGGGGCCCTTACTGTGGGGCGTTTATGAGATCCATATTTGTCTCCTAACAGGAAAGTGACAGCAAGCTGGAAGGAAATGGTATCACTGTGGATGGAATGCTGGGATGTTGCTCCACTTGGGAAGGTAGGTTTTGCTTGCCTGTCCTGGGGCACAGTGGACACATGACTTAGTGAGCAGTCTTGGAACTATATTTTATCCAGATCCCACATCAGGGGTCAGGCTTAGACAGAGCAATAATTACCATAGAGTTAGGGCATTCAGCCAGGCTGTCTGCTTGCATGTCCTCCCTTGAAATTTTTCTTCAGGGTTGTCATGGAAACTCTCCAAGCAGATCACTGCTGTTTGCTGGGCAATCAGAAGGGAGTGAATGCAAGGGCTGGTCTGTGGGCCTCACATGGCTGAGGACAGCACTGAGACCACTAAGTTTGGTCCTGTTGTAGGAGAGAGGTTTCTGAGATCTGAAATTGAGTTGAACATCATGGCCAGACCCTGGGAGTAGGACATCCTTGAATGGATTTCAGAATCTTAACATCTCTAGGTTATGGTGGATTTGGGGAGGTGAAGCTTGCCTGCCACCTTCCCACACATGCACAGGTGGCTGTCAAGATCCTGGAGAAACACCACAATTCTCTGGCTTACATCATCTCTGAAGTAAACGTTCTTCAATCTTTGGAACACAGTAACACAATTCATATTTTCATATCACTGACAGACTGACAGTGCCTTATATGGTAATGGAGTATGTTGCAGGAAAAGATCTGGAGGTGTTCATCAGGCAGATAGTCTATTGAAAAGAGGAGACCACTGGACCAGTATTCCAACAGGTCATATTAACAGTGCATTTTCTTCACCAAAGATGCATTGCACATCTTAAATTAGAGAATGTCCTTCTCATTGATGTAGCTGGCAAGGTTAAGTTTTGAGATTTTAGTATGGCCACTCAGCTTGCAGAGAGCAGATGTTGGGGTAGGCCTGTGTCTCCTTGCTCTGTTGGGCCCCAGAGATCTTGGCAAGGAAACCCCATGATGGACTGGCAGTTAATTTGTGGAGCTTGGGCATTGTCCTATGTGTTCTGGTCACTGGGCACTTTCCATATGTAGAAACCATCCTTAATGCTGTACACAAATCATCACCACCACAATGTGCCCCATTCCCTACCATTTGTCAAAACTCTGCCACATTATCATTGCACAGTTACTCATGATCCCCATCTGGTAGAGGCTAACAATATATCAGCTTTGTAGACCAACCTTGACTGGGCCATATTCAAGAACATGCACCTCCTGCAACTAAGTAAATCCCTCCAAGTGATTATGGAGACTATGTGCACCATCAGTTCTACCTGTGAATAGACTGTGTTATTCCTGAAAAACAGGCAAACAAATAACTTAACAGCAACCATAAATGTCCTCAAATACTAATGGAGCTGTGGGATAGCCACAAGCAAGCTAAGCCCTGGCTAAATGAGATCCCTGCAGGTCCCCATAGCTTCTCTCTCCCCTTGAAGCTAGTGAATCAGTGCTTCCAATCAGAGGTAAGGTATGCAGAATCTACATAAAGCTCCGCAGATACTCCAGCCTGGAGATGATGCCCTGTTCAGATAACAAAGTCCCAGAAGGAGATTCATTGACAACTGACATCATTGACTCTGCTATAGGGGACATTGCAGTCAACATGAATTCAATGGATAGCCTTTCTGATGAGTTCTCCTCCCCTGAGCCACCTCTGAATGGGAAACCCATAGGGTTTCTGAACATGGGCTTCTCCACAGAAGAACAACCTACAGGAGCAGACATGCCCAGTGACCAGCCCCAGGTTGTACCCACAACCTCTGGATCCAGGCCACTCAGGGGCTGGAAGCTGATGAAGTGAATTTCCCATGCACTCAGAGCACTGTGCTGATGCTGCCACCCACCCCAAGGTGAGACCTGAATCTGTGTCATAGGCTGTAAAGAAAAAAGAGGACAGTCGGGTCCTAGGGAGCCCAGTTAATTGGTCCACACACAGGCATTCCTCTGCTGTGTTTTGCCTAAGCTGTTTTAAAAAGTTTTAAAAATGACAAGTTGTAACCACTCAGAAGCCAGGAACTTAGGATGTCAAACACATTAGATGGCCCAATTCCACTTTCCCTCTCATGGAAATTTGAGCTACAAGAAGATAACATGGCATGGAGGAGGAAAGGGTGGGAAGGGAGGGAGAGTGTTTGCCTAAAAGGGGCACAGATTTAGATGGGAGGGATCAGGAGCAGAGCTATGGCACAGCAGTGTAGTTCAATGCTGAATAAGACCTGTCTCTTCAAAGTCACTTATACAGGCACATTCATGTTTCTTTTTTCTTTCAAATGGGGAAATTGAAATGGCCTGTTGGGGACTATCAGTGTTGGGGTCCTGTCCCAATGTATTGAGGGGTCCCTTGAATGGGGGAGTGAGGAACTGAAAAGTAATGGAGAGAAACCAGCCGTCTTGAGTTTAGTTCTAATGGGATTCTTTCTAGCAAGGGGAGAAGCAAACACCTTCCCATTTCAATATCAAAAACAATGTACAACTAAGCATAGACCCTTCAAAATAACTGGTAACCATGCCTAATGGCAAAATACTGAAAGCTGCTGGTAGCAAAGTCCATGAGAGTATATTGCAGTGACAACTAGAGTTCAGAGGGTCAACCTATCAGAACTAAGGGTTCTGTTAGAGGAAACCATCACACAAGGTGTTAGGGAATTACTGCCTTTTGGATGAACTGGCTGTCTCTTGTAAACTTCTTGTGCAATAACAACCATGATTCTCCCCATTTACCATGCATTTCCATGTTATCTATACATGTAATCTCACGATTGCATCTCAATCTTGGGCATAGCTTTCCCTATACATTTGGGGTAATTGGATAACTACCCCCTGCTGTGTTTATTTTTCCCTACCATAAGTGTGGCCAGGGCTATTCAGCTAAGTATTTCAGCTAAGATACCTTTTTCCAAGGGCAAAACTGCACATATATAAACATTAGCTCATCCCACTCACAGAACGAGAAAATAACCACTAGCAATTAAATTTTCAACTCCTTACCTTCATCCCAGTTTATTTACACGAGACTTTTTAGAATTCTCCAAGTGATCTTAGCCTTTAGTTGACCATACCAGAGAACTCCCCTTTAGTCACTCCCCCTGTTAGACTGTATTTGGAAGCTGACAATTATTTCTTTATGTGTGGATCCTTATCACCTCTCTCTGCCACCCTGGAAACTTCATGCATCACATGGCTTTGCCAAAGAATTACTGCTTGTGTATATTCTGGTTCCCTCACAGCACTTGAGGAATTGATTTAGAAGACCAAAGATGAGGACAGAGATGGAAAGAACTAAGTATAATGAGGAGAGGACAGCAGAAGGGACTGAGAGGAGCTAAGTATGAGAACAGAAAAGAGCATAAGGATCCTGAGAGGGCTAAGTATGAGAACTGAAAAGAAACTATGTACATAGAATTAACTCAGAAGGATAAAGTGAATGGACTAAAGAACTCTGTGATTAGATTCATTTCCTATCCCTCAGATTAGAATCCTCAGCTGGTGTTACACTCTTCCACGGACCCTGGGAGAAAACAATAAAGGCTGGACCTATTATTGTTTTTGGTAGTAAAGCATCTTGTAACAAGACCTTGAAGTATAAGACACCTGGTAACCATATAAACTCTTGAATCTCTGACCTTGAGTCAAACGTGGAATCTTCCTGGGCTACCACACTGGGCTACTAGAATTCCATCCCTGGAAAAGGATTCCTGCCAGAGGGAGGACAGAACCTCAGATTGCTGTGTCCCTGCAGCCCAGGGCAATAGGCCCCTGCATCCATTCTCTAGCTACAGATTCTGAGCTGCCAGTTTGCTACTCCTTTAGCTTACTCCTGCCCCAGCAGATCCAGGGCTGGACATAAGGCACATCTGCCCACTGAGGCTCTACCTCCCCAGCTTTGACTGTAGTTTTAGGACCAGTACCCACAGCAATGACTTGTGTGCCCACCTCATGCTGATCATCATCTTGGTCACTTTATCCTCTCCAAATTATTTTGTGACTTTCTCTTGGAAAGAACTCTGTAAGTCCTCTGGAGAAGGGAGATGGGTGAATGGGGATAATATCGACTAATTGGGGGAATAGATGGAGAGGGGACAGGGGAAATGAGAGGAGGTGTACAGTAAGAAATAGAACCTGTCCTGAGGAGATTACTATGAGCAAAGTGACATGAAAGAGGTGTATGTTTTGGCCTGGGACAGGGGCCTTGGACAAGGAAGAGTATGAACAAACTTCTCTTGAAATGTACAATGGGATGGGGCAAAGTGTGGCCAGCCATGAGGAGAAGAGGGCCTGCTCTGATGGTTCCTTGTATGTGTCAAGACGCACAAGTATGGTGCTGCTTTTGAAATGTGCTTCTCTCCTAGGCTTCAGAACAGGAGCATGGAAGAAGAGAAGGGCAGCTAAATTGATAGCGAAGCCCCCTCCTCCTGGGACCAATTGAAACTTTGGCTGATCTGCTAACATCTGTTTTTTTGCCCCTAGCTTCCTTCATCCAGATCTGCCATGTTTCCCACCAACTCATGATCCAACCTCCTTGCATCATTTTTCCCATCTCACAAAAGGATTCACAAGTATCATTTGATTGCATTCAACATTGTTCTGCTCCAATGTGGCAAATTAAGAAAGCCTTTCTGGGCCTGACACACAAAACTGATTCAACAAGGGCAGTAGCTGTGGATGAATAGTTTCCAGTGCAAAAAAGAAGAAGATAAGGATATGAAGGAAAGCTGGATCAGGATGGAGCTGTAGATGTCTGGGTTTTCAGCTCTCAGCTATTGCTCTGAACTCGTGGCTTTTAACTCTGCAGTTGGCTCTGTGTTTCTTATTTAATAAGACGGTTACATCTACAGATGTCAGCGAAGGAGCACCAGTGAGTATGGTGTCTACGTGGTTTTCTAGAGAACCTTTCATGTAGAATGTAGCTCTCTTACTCATAGAGGTCTCCCTACATGACAGGAAACCCAGGAGCCTCATCTGTGTACATTATGGACCTGATGGTAATTTTCAGTACATGAAGTATCTCTTTGTGGCAAAAGATGAGATTCTGTAGCTTGGCCTTCATGTAGTGCCATCCCAAGTGAAGATATATAAGGCATCATGTGGCTTGTGCCAGCTTCCCCTCCACAGAGGTAAAGATATCATTGCTGAAGAGTAATGGGAAACTGAGTGGCTGCAGACCTGAGCATAGAGACGACCTAATCTGCTGTAGTTGACAGCAAGAATCCATTCTGACCATCTGATGTCACATCATTATGAAACAATGGGTCCCAGTCAGGAAGTGGCCAAATCCTCTTCTTAGCACAAGCCAAGAATTTTTTCAATACACACACACAGAGAGAGAGAGAGAGAGAGAGAGAGAGAGAGAGAGAGAGAGAGAGAGAGAGAGAGAGAGAGAGAGAGAGAGAGAGAGAGAGAGAGAGAGACAGACAGACAAATTTTTTCCTAGCTTGCAGGTTCTCATGAGTCCTACAGACTCCACAGTACAAAAACAAAAACAAAACAAAACAAAACACAACACAGTGATGCCATTTGTTCCTGCTTATTGTACTGAGCTACAACAGGGAATTGATCACTTAGGATCAATGAGCTATCTGTTTTGCATACTAGAATAGGCTCATAGATAATATGTTGAGATATACCATGAAACTTGTACCCACCCCTATGCCCCATCATATGGCAAAGGAGGAATGCCCTAGCCAAAATGCTTGTTAAACAGACTTGAGTTGTTCAGATCCCCTGAGACCACATTAAATCCACATGGCAGTTTGGTGTTGCCTAAAATCCCAACTCTGTGAAGATGGACACAGAACCCTCATTCTCTCTGTGCAGATAGTACTAATGGACAAGCTCTAGGCTCCAGGAGAGACTGTGTCAAAAAATAGTGACAGAGGAAGACTCTAGATACCGACCTCTGTTCTACTCACATGTAACAATTACTTGCAAGTGCTTTTGAATAAAATGAACTCAAAACACCTGAACCAAGGAAGACACACACACACACACACCACACACACACACACACACACACCACACACCACCCCTACATATACACAAAAGGCCACACACATGTCCACATAGGCAGGGGATATGGAAATGGACAAAAATCTTATCTGCCTCTAATTTTATCTTTTAGATATGATCTTCCTTACAATGTTGGGAACTAGTTTGCAACCTTCAGTAACCTGGGACTTTTCCCATTGCATTCTGATGGAGACTCTGCAAAACTGTGGTTTATTTTGAATTCTCATCCCTTTAGATGTGTCTGCAAAAGAGTACTGGCTGAGGCCACTCAGAACCACGCCCCCTGTGCCACACATCCTCATGGCAAACTGCAGAAATTCCTTCAGAGCCTCTGGTAAGGAGTTCCGTGTCCTTGAATCGAATTGAATGGGTGCAGGAGTGGAGTTTTTGCTGCAGTCTTACAATGTTCTATGCGTTCTGATTCGGGTGTTTTGTGTATTTTGTTTTTTCTCTTTTTTTAGTATTTGTTTTTATATATCTCTAATAAAACTTTTTATTTGTGTACCTTAGAAATACTCAAGAATGTTCAGTTAAAATAGGCAACAGTAGCATTTCATATGGCTGTGGAGGCCCCAAATTATTTTGGGTCAGATAATCTGAGCTTGCTTAACCCATCAGGGCTGTTAAGGGGATGATTCGACCATTGAGTGTGGTCACCAGGTGTTTGGAAGAGTCAACACTTGGCTGTGTGGTGTGCTTTGATCTAGCAAGGCGGGAGGCCTTTTGCCCCACCCCTTGGCATTGTTAATAAAAGTCCTTTTGAATAAATGGAAGAGGTCATTGGATATTGACCAGGTCCTCCTGAAGCTATCCTGTGTTTTCTGTCTTTCTCTTCTTTGCTATCTTTCTATCTAATATTTTCTTATCCCTTTTTCTTCCTCATAGAACCCTTGAAAAGGTGGGAGCTGTATCCCACATATTGACTTTCCACATATATGATTTTGCCTCTCTTGTTAATGTTTAATATAAATATTTGGATACTCAGATATATGTATAAAGCCTCATGTGGAATTTACATGCTAAATGAATAGCCTGTTTGCTCTGCTCCTGGCTTGTCTCAGTGTGTCCATGGTCACTGAACTAAGTTAAAACATGTGGAATTGTAGAAAAGTCTGGCAGTCAAAATGTTTCTTTGTGCATCTAAATAATAGGTCACTAAGTACAGATTGCTCTCCTCTGACTATTCTCTTTCAACTGTTTTTATATGTGCATGATTGTAAGACTGGGACCCAGCATGTTAAATGTATGTTTGTGCAAATGGGAGTAATCCGAGAGGAGGGCACATGCATGTTTTCTCTATGTGTGAAGTGATAATATATGTTTGTAATGTCTTTGGGAACTAGCATGTGTGTAGTGTGGTTCGATGTGCACAGATAGAAGGCTTCAGTTGTCCTTTTCCTCTACAATGTGCCAGAGCACAACATGCAAGGGACATGCTGCTGCAATGAATCACTCTGTGCATGGAATTTTCACGATAATGTGCACGATAGTATCTACATGGCAATAATCTACCAAGGAATTGCCCCAGGATTCCTTGTGCTGTCTACTTGGCCTCACACTATCTTTGGATTAGGCAGGAGGCTAAATCTCCTGGATGAACTGCCAAACTCTAACCCTGGGATGTGAGGATACTTCTGGGCTTGCCCTCTGGGGACCTAATACAGAATCACAAAGGGGTGTGCAAATGGTTGATGTGGTTTAATATAATAAACAAGGGATGGTTGTCCTACACAGCAATAGCAGGATACAAAGATTACATCGTTATGAAAAGACTCTCTACAGTAGAAGTAAGGGAAACCATTGGACAAAAAATATGAACAACTCCAAAGCCTCCCAGGGAATTCCTGGACAGGAAGCCCTTGGTAAGAATGCTGCTATGATTTACTTACTCCCCAAAGTGTTTGCTTCCTGGCTCTTTTAAATGCCTAGGAATATTCTTATCATCACCTGGACTGCAAGCCACTTAGTAAAATTTTAAGCTTTGAGATGAAACACAGTCCTAGCCTGGTTGTGCCCATGCTGAGGGAGGCACAGGAAATGGACAGGAGCTACAGGAGCCACCCTGCGAAGCGCACTTTGTTTGTAAACTATGTACTCTATAATTCCTTGTTTGCTCACATTAACTTTGATCTACAGTGCCCCCCATCTGATGGTCTGTTTTCAGAGGCAAACCCCACTGCCAATGTAAGACAGCAAAAGGAAACTGGAGACCTTCCCCATTCAAAGTGCAAACTATCACAGAGCCTCCAAATCCCTCCTGCCCCCAGAGTGGCACTGTATTCTTTGTATGCAAGATTGGGAATCTCTTAATTTGTTGTTCCCTTTACTTGGATATCACGTTTTGGAACATCTATCTCTCTGGGAAGGTCTTGGCACTTCCCATGGTGGTACTGTCTGCAAAGACAGACAGAAGGGTACTTCTTTGCCATTGGAGATTTCTGTCTGCCTGTATCCTGGAGTAGTGCCACCGTCTTTCTGCTTACCCCCAGGGCCCACAGTACAGAATCTCCACAAGGTACCCAATGTACTGCCATGAACCCATGTGATACCAACTACAAAGGAAGCCTGGGCAACTGGAAGACCTGAGGATGTGATTGAAGAAGCAAAGAGTAATTGTGTAAAGGATTAGACTCTATACTGGGCTAGGGTTTCTGGGTTCTTTTGGCGTAGAACATAAGGATAGAAAAGCTAAAGAAAGGGTATGTATGAATAGAGTGGGAAATTGCCAATTCAAGAACGGGCAAGAAACAGATAATATACAGGGGTCCAGTCATTACTCATCGAATTGTCCTGTGGCAGGATTTCACTGGACTGGACCCAACACACATAGAATTCATCTCACC
>NW_023411887.1:0-8199 GCF_903995425.1 Onychomys torridus | reverse complement strand
TATGTATGATGAGACAGAGAAAGGCACTGTGGAAAATGTAGTTCTGATCATGCATAAAAAGTCACAGGGGGAAATGTACTTCTGATGTCATACAGAAAGGCACTGTGGATATGTAGTTCTGAAGACATAGGGAAAGGCATCTTGGGATGTAATTGTTATGAAACAAAATAGGAACTGTTGGAAATGTAGTTCTGATTACGGAAAGACAGGAACTGAGGAAAATTTAGTTCTGAAGATATAGATAAGGAAACTGTGGGAAATGTACTTCTGATCATGTAATGAAATGCATTGTGGAAATGTAGTTCCAAAGATGTTGCAAAAGGCACTGTGGGAAATGGAGTTCTGATGACAAGAATAATGGCACTGTGTGAAATGAAGTGCTGTGAGTTATGGAAAGGCACTGTATGAAATATAGGCCTGATGTCATAGGGAAAGGAACTGTGGGAAATGCAGTTCTGATTACATAGAGAAAGGAACTGTGGGAAATGTACTTCTGTTGAAGCAGAGAAAGGCACTATGGGTAATGTAGTTCTCATGACATAGTGAAAGGAACTGTGGGGAATGAAGTTCTCATGATGTAGAGAAAGGCAGTGTTGCAAATGTAGTTCTGATGCCATAGAGAAAGGGAATGTGTGAAATATAATTGTGATAACACAGAAAAAGGCACTGTGGGAAATGTAGTGCTGAAGATGTAGTGAAAGGCACTGTGGGAAATGTAGTTCTGATGAAACAGAGAAAGGCACTGTGGGAAATGCTGTTTGGATGACATAGAGGAGCCGCTGTGAGAAATGGAGTTCTTACGACATAAATAAAGGCAAGGTGGGAAATGTAGATCTAATGGCAGGGGAAAAGGCACTGTGGGAAATGTAGTTGTGACGATATAGAGAAAGGGAGTGTGGGAAATGTAGTTTTGATCATCTAGCAAAAGGCATGGTAGGAAATGTTGATTTGATGTAGCAGAGAAAGAAAATGTGGGAAAGATAGTTCTTTCACATGTGAAAGGAACTGTGGGAAATATAGTTATGATATCATAGAGAAAAGCACTGTTGGTAATTAGGTAATGATGATGTGGAGAAGGCACTGTGAGTAATGTAGTTCTGAAGACTTTGAAAAAGACATTGTTGGAGATGTAGTTCTGATATCATGGAGAAAGGTCCTGTTGTAATGTAGTTCTGATGACATAGAGAAAGGAACCCTGGGCAATTATGTTCTGATGACATAGAGGCAGTCACTATAGGAAATGTGGTTTTGATTAATTAGAGAAAGGCACTGTGGGAAATGTAGTTATGATGACATGAGAAAGGAACTTTAGGTTTTTCAGTTCTTATGAGATGCAGAAAGGCACTGTGGGAAATGTAGTTCCTATGCCACAGAGAAAGAAACTATGAGAAATGAAGTTCTGATGACACCAAGAAGGGAACTGTGGGAAATGTAGTTCAGATGACTTACATATAGAAACTGTGGGAAACGTAGTTCTGATGAACTGTGGGAAATGTAGTCCAAATGATGTAACATAAGAACTCTGAGAATTTTAGTTGAGATGACACCAAGAAAGGAACTGTCAGTAAAGTCTATGTGATGCAACCGAGAAAGGAACTATGGAAATTGTAGTTCTTATGTCACAGAGAAAGACATACAAATTGTGGGAAATGTAGTTTAGATGACACAGGACAGGTAATGTGATAATATATTTCTGTGACATAAAGATGGGCACTGTGGGAAAGGTAGTTATGATGTCACAGAGAAAGGAACTTTGGGTAATGTAGTTCTGATGAGATGGAGAAATGCACTGTGGGAAATGTAATTCTGGTGACACAGAGAAAGACGCTGTGGGCAATGTCATTCTGAAGACATGATGAAAGGAAATGTGATAAATGTAGTCCTGATGACATACACATAGGTACTGTGGGAAATGGAGTTCAGATGATACCAAGAAAGGAAATGTGGGTAATGTTGATATGATGAAACTGAGAAAGGCACTGTAGGAAATGTCATTCTGATGACATAGAGAAAGGCACTATAGGAAATGTAGTTATGATAACATGAGAAAGGAACTTTAGGTATTGCAGTTCTTCAGATATGCAGAAAGGCATTGTGGGAAATGTAGTTCCTATGCCACAGAGAAAGAAACTATGAGAAATGAAGTTCTGATGACTCCAAGATCTGATGTCAAGGAGAAAGGAACTGTGGGAAATTCAGTTCTGATTACATAGAGAAAGGAACTGTGGGAAATGTACTTCTATTGAAGCAGAGAAAGGCACTATGGGTAATGTAGTTCTCATGACATAGTGAAAGGAACTGTGGGGAATGGAGTTCTCATGATGTAGAGAAAGGCAGTGTTGCAAATGTAGTTCTGATGCCATAGAGAAAAGGACTGTGTGAAATATAATTGTGACAACACAGAAAATGGCACTGTGGGAAATGTAGTGCTGAAGATGTAGTGAAAGACACTGTGGGAAATGTAGTTCTGATGATTCAGAGAAAGTAACTATAGGTAATTAGTTTTGATGAGATGTGGAAAGGCACTGTGGGAAATGTAGTTCGGATGGCACAGAGAAAGAAACTATGGCAAATGAAGTTCTAATGCCATAGAGAGAGAAGCTGTCGGTAAAGAAGTTCTGATGATATAAATAAAGGCACTGTGGGAAATGTAGTTCTTATGATACAGAGAAAGGCACTGTGGGAAATGTAGTTCTGATGATGTACACCTAGGAACTGTGAGAAATGCAGTTCAGATGATACCAAGAAAGGCATTGTAGGACATGTCCATATGAGGAAACAGAGAAAGGTATTGTGTGGGAAGTGTAGTTCTAATGTCCCAGAGAAAGACACTGTGAGAAATGTACTTCTGATGTTGTAGAGAAAGGAACTGTGGGAAATGTAGTTCTGATCTCATTGTTAAAGTGAATGTTCCAAGGGTATTTCTGATGATATAGAGAAAGTAAGTATGGGAAACATAGCTCTGATGAAGTTGAAAAAGGCATTGTAGGAAATGTAATTCTGTGATTTAAATCAAGGCACTATGGGCAATTATTTCTGACCACACCAAAAAATGCACTGTGGAAATGTCGTTATGATAACATAGAGAATGGCACTGTGGGAAATATAATTGTGAAGACACGGAAAAAGACACTGTGGGAATGTAGTTCTGGTGACATAGAGAAGGGCTCAGTGGGAAATGTAGTTCTGACATTGTAGAAAAAGGAACTGTGGGAAATGTAGTTCTGACATTGTAGAGAAAGGAACTGTGGGAAACGTAGTTCTGAAGATGTAGTGAAAGCCATTGTGTGTAATGTAGTTCTGATGACAAAGATAAAGGCACTGTGGGAAATGTCATTCTGTTGAAACAGTGAAAGGCACTGTGGGAAATGTAGTTCTGATGGCATACACAAAGGCTCTGTGGCTATTTAGGTCTGACAAGAAAGAGAAAGTAATTTTAGGTAATGTAGTTTGATGTCATATAGAAAGGAACAGTGGGAAATGTAATTCTGTGGACAGACACATAGGAACTGTGGGAAATGTAGTTCAGATGACACCAAGAAAGGCACCTTGGGAAATGTAGTACTGATGATGTAGATCAAGGAAAGATGAGCAATATATTTTTGATTTCATAAAGACAGGCACTTGTGGGAAATGTAGTTCTGATGCCAAACACAAAGGAACTGTGGGAAATGTGTTCTGTAACAGGCAAAATTATGGGAAATGTTTTTTGGATGACATAGAGAATGGCACTGTGAGAAATGGAGTTATTGTGATGTCGAGAAAGCCACTGTGAACAAAGGAGTTCTTGTGACAGGAATAAAAGTAAGGTGGGAAATGTAGTTCTGATGACAAATAGAAAGGAACTTTGGGTAATGTAGTTCTTATGAAACAATGAAAGGCACTGTGTTAAATGAAGTTCTGATAACATAGAGAAAGGAATGTGGGAAATATAGTTCTGATGACAAAGAGAAAGGAAGTGTGATAAATGTAGTTCTGATGATGTCCACATAGGTAATGTGGTAAATGTAGTTCAGATGAAACAAAGAAAGGCAATGTGGATAATGTATTTCTGTGACAGAGGAAGACAGTGTTGGAAATGTAGTTATGGTGATGTATAGAAACTCACTGTGAGAAATGGAGTTCTGATGACATAAATAAAGGTGGAAAATGTAGTTCTGATGACATAAAGAAAGGCAATGTGGGACGTGTAGTTCTAATGAACTAGAGAATGGGTCTGAATGAAATGTAGTTCTGAAGATGTAGAGAAATGTGTTATGGGTAATGAATTTCTAATGACGAAGAGAAAGACACTGTAGGAAATGCAGTTCTCAGGACATAAAGAAAGGCACTTTGGGAAATGTAGTTCTGATGACACAAAGTAAGGAATTTGGGGTAATATAGTAGTGATTTCATAGAAAAAGTAACTATGGGAAATGATATTCAGATGACACCAAGAAAGGCACTGTAGGTAATGTAGTTTTGATGACACAGACTAAGGAACTTTGGATAATATATTTGTCATGACGTAGAGAAAGGAGCTGTGGGAAACTTAGTATTGATGATGTAGATAAAGACAAGATGGGCAATAGAGTAGTGATGTCATAGAGAAAGGAGCTGTGGGAAATGTAGTTCAGATGATACTGAGGAAGGCACAGTGGGAAATGTTGTTCAGTTGACACACAGAAAGGAAGTGTGGGTAATGACATTCTGTTGTCATAGAGAAAGGAATGTGGGAAATGTAGTTCTGTGACATAGAGAAATGTATTCTGGGAAGTGTAGTTCTGATGACACTGAGAAAGGAATTTTGGATAATGTAGTTGTGATGTCATAGATTAAGGAACTGTGGGAAATGTAGTTGTGATGATGTACCCAAAGGAACTGTGAGATACGTAGTTCAAATGTCACTGAGGAAGGCACTTTGGGAAATGTAGTTCTCATGAAACAGAGAAAGGCACTATGGGAAATTTATTTCTGTGACATACAGAAGGGACTTGGGAAATGTAGTTCTGATGACCAAGCTAAAAGAATGGTGGGAAATGTCGATTTGATGAAGCAGAGAAAGGCACTGTGGGAAAGGTTGTTCTGTCACATCATCAAAGGCACTGTGCAAAATGTAGTAATGGTGAAGTAGAGAAGGGCACTGTGGGAAATGTAGTTCTGTTGTTATAGAAATAGGAAGTTCGGAAAAGGTACCAATGAGGACACAGAGCAATGAACTTTGGATAAAGTAGTTCTGATGAGATGGAGAAAAGCGCTATGGGAAATGTTGTTCTTATGTCATAGGGAGAGGGACTGCAGGAAATATAGTTCTGATGTCATAGAGAAATAAGGTGCGGGAAATGTAGTTCGGTGACATAGAGAAAGACACTGTGGGAAATGTCATTCTGATGAAACAGGGAAAGTCACTGTGGGAAATGTAGTACTGGTGATGTAGATAAAGGCAAGATGAGCAATATATTTCTGATGTCATAAAGACAGGCACTTGTGGGAAATGTATTTCTTATGATGTAGAGAAAGGCACAGTAGGAAATGTAGTTCTGATACCAAATACAAAGGCAATATGAGAAATGTCATTGTGATAAAAAGAGAAAGGCATTATGGGAAATATTGATTGGATGACATATAGAAAGGCACTCTGGGAAATGTAGTTATTATGATGTGGAGAATGCCACTGTGAGAAAAGGAGTTCTTATGACATGAATAAAGGTAAGGTGGGAAATGTAGTTCTGATAACATAGAGTAAGGCATTGTGAATAATGACAGTCTGATGACACCAAGAAAGGAACTTTGATTGATGCTGTTCTGAGGATGTAGAGAAAGGAACTGTGGCACATGTAGTTCTGATGTCATAGAGAAAGGCACTGTGGGAAATGCTGACGTGATGAAGCAGAGTGTACTTCTGATGTAAATAAAGGAACTGTGGGAAATGTTTTCATAATGTACAAAAAGGCAATGTGAGAAATAAAGTTCTTATGTCATAGATAAATGAATTGTGATAAATGTAGTTCTGATGACATAGACATAGGCACAGTGGGTAATGATGTTCTGATGACAAAGAGAAAGGAACTGTGGTGAATGTAATTCTGATGACATAGTGAAAGGCACCGTGGGAAATGTGGTTCTGATGAAACAGAGAAAGGAAGTATGGGAAATGTATTTTGTGATATAAAGAAAGGCACAGTGGAAAATGTAGTTCTGATGACACAGAGAAAGGAACTGTGATAAATGTTGTTCACATGATGTAAACATAGGATCTGTGGGAAATGTAGTTCAGGTGACACCAAGAAAAACCCTGAGGGAAGTGTAGTTCTGAAGACCCAGAAAAAGTCACTGTGGGAAAAGTACTTCTTATGTCACAGAGAAAGACACTGTGGGAAATGTAGTTTTGATGATGTAGAGGAAGACACTATGGGAAATGTAGTTCAGATCATTCAGTGAAAGACACTGGAAAAAATCGTCTCTGATGATGTAGAGAAAGGGCCTCTAAGATGTGGTTTTAATGAACCAGCAAAAGGCACTGTGGAAAATGTAGGTCTGGTGACACAGAGATAGGCAGTGTCAGAAATGTAGTTATTATGAAGTAGAGAAAGCCACTGTGAGAAATGGAGTTCTTATGACAGGAAAAAGGCAAGGAGGGAAATGTAGTTCTCATGACATAGAGAAAGCAATTGTGGGAAATATAGTTCTGATAACATAGAGAAAGGAACTTTGATTAATGTAGTTCTCATGACATAGAGAAAGGAAGTGTGTGTGGGAAATGTAGGTCTGATGTCAAAGACAAAGGGACTGTGGGAAATGTAGTAATGATGACACAGAAAGGCATGGTGGGAAATCTGGTTCTGATCAAGTAGAGAAAGTTACTGTGGCAAATGTAGTTCTGATGATGTAAATAAAGGAACTTTTGGGTGTGTAGTTCTGATGACATAGACAAAGGCACTATGGGAAATGTATTTAAGTTAATATACAGAAAGGTACTTTGGAAAATGTAGTTCTGATGAAGCAGAGAATGGCACTGTGGGAAACAAAGTTCTGTCTCATAGTGAAGGGCACTGAAGGAAACGTAGTTCTGATAAGGTAGACATAGGAACTTTGGGAAATGAAGTTTTGATGACCTAGATACAAGCACTATAGGAAAAGTGGTGTTGATCACATAGAGAGAGACAGTATGGGAAATGTAGTTCTTATGGCATTGAGAAAGGAACTGTGGGAAATGTAGTTCTGATGACACAGAGAAAGGCACTGTGGGAAATGTAGTGCTGAAGATTTAGTGAAAAACACTGTGGGAAATGTAATTGTGATGAAACAGAGAAAGGCCCTGTGGGAAATGTTGTTATGATGAAATAGAGAAAGGCACTGTGGGAAATGTTGTTTGGATGACATAGAGAAGCCACTGTGAGAAATGGAGTTCTCATGACATAAATAAAGGCAAGGTGGCAAATGTAGAAATAATGACAGGGAAAAAGGCACTGTGGGAAATGTAGTCATGACAACATAGGGAAAGGAAGTATGGGAAATGTAGTTTTGATCATCTAGCAGAAGGCACGGTAGGAAATGTTGATCTGATGTAGCAGAGAAAGAAAAAGGGAAAGATAGTTCTGTTGCATGTGAAAGGAACTGTGGGAAATGTAGTTATGACATCATAGAGAAAAGCACTGTTGGTAATAAAGTAATGATGACATGGAGAAAGGCACTCTGGGTAATGTAGTTCTCATGATGTAGTGAAGGGAAGAGTGGGAAATGCTGTTCTGATGTTGTAGAAACAGGCCACTATGGGCAATGTAGTTCTGAAGACTTTGAAAAAGACATTGCTGGAAATGTAGTTCTGATATCATGGAGAAAGGTCCTGTTGTAATGTAGTTCTGATGACATAGAGAAAGGAACCCTGGGCAATTATGTTCTGATGACATAGACACAGTCACTATAGATTTTCGAAAGTATTTTTTTTGTCGAAATTTTTTTTTTTGTTTTGAAATTTTTATTTCCGCCCCGCCCCTGCCCGTCGCCGCCATGTGCAAATTTTTTCCCTTCCCCCCCTCCCCCGCCCCGCCCCCCCCCCGGGTCGTGTACATTGTATCGCTTCCTTAATGACAATTAATTAATTTTTGTTTTTGTGCAAAATTTCTTCCTTCAAATTTCAATTTCCGGTTTTTTCCTGTTTCCGGTTTTGCCGCCATGTTGTTTTTCCTCCTCCTCCTCCTCCGCCGCCAGAGTCCGGTC
>NW_023411886.1:0-16024 GCF_903995425.1 Onychomys torridus | reverse complement strand
TGGAGGGAGGAAAGAGAGGGAGGTATGATGTAGTTACATTTTAATTTTTTTTTAAGCAGAGAAAAAAAGGGTTGATCTCAAGACTCCAGGAAATTACAAATATGAATTTAAAAGGTGATAACAGGGGTTGGAGAGAAGGCTCGGTGTTTAAGCGCACTGTGCACTCTTCCAGAGAACCCATGTTCAATTCCCAGGGTCCACATGATGCCCACACCTCCAATCCCAGGAGATCTGATGTCATCTTCTGGCTTCTTTGGAAACTAGGTATGTGCATGGTACATAGACATGCATGCAGACAAACCACTCATACACATAAAATTTTTAAAAAGATAACAAAAATCTACATATTAAACACACACGCAGACAAACCACTTATATGTGTAAAATCAAAAATTAAAATGGGGCAACAAAATCATGTGTCTTGATGAGATTCCACTGGGCTTTTTCGTCTTTATACCTTCCCAATTTATATATATATACTGCTCAAACTATTGGACATGTTCCAAGTTTTACACATTTTGTAGGGCTACTTCTTACTTAGCTCTGTTGTGTATATGATCAATAGAAAGTATTTTATCAGTTACCTTCAAGAGAAAACTCATTAAAAAGATTTCATTAAATAAATGATCATGTCTATGATAATAGAACATTGGACAATTCGACAGATGGCAAGGGAAATCATTGGGGAAATTTTTACAGAACTCCTCAACTATTATTCACATTTCTGATCATTTGTTTTGTTCTGAGGTAGCACTTCACCTAGGCTGGCCTGAAATTCATGGTGTTCCTCCTGCTCAGCCTTCCACATGCTGAAATTCCAGGCATTCAGCACTGTTCTTGATCGTCACATCTTAATTTGAACCTATGAACATTAAACATGGACACTCGATTCAACTCTTAAAGAATTTGGTTGGTTTCCATTGAATTTGCCTCCAAAGCAATATATTTTAAATATATTTTAAAGTGCACTTGACATCACAAATATATTTTTTCTTCCTTCTCTACATACCAAACAGATGATGATGAGGAGGATTCAAATTTTTCTGCCATTTTATTGATCTTCTCCTTGCCTATTTTGCTTTTCAGATGGTATTTTAGATAACTGAGGTTTTTTTCCCCCCACTGATTACAGATGTTTTGGACTTGGTGTTTCTTAATTCTTTTTCCATCTTTCAGTGTTAAATTCCTGGAACTGGCGTATGAGAGTATCGATTTTCCAAGATGAATTCTACAGAAGAAAACACCAGTAATCTCCATCTTTTGTGAGTCCAGCAAGTTCCCTAACAATTTCCAAAAAAACTTTCTTGGTTCTGTTTTATGCTGGTCTCTCTTCTTACCCAAGAAAATCACCATGTGCTTGATATAGAGATCTCCAGGAATCTGACTACACCGCAATTTTAACTTTTAAGAGGTGAAGCCATAATCAGCTAAACTTATCACCCTGATCCAGCATCGAGAGTTATACAACCTGGTACACCAGCATCATCTCTGACCTTCGCTGTGTGCGCCAGCCTCAGCCCTGCCCCACTGTGTGCACCAGCCTCAGCCCTGCCTCCAGCTGTATGTGCCAACCTCAGCCCTGCCTCCAGCTGTATGTGCCAGCCTCAGGCCTGCCCCTGCTATGTGCAGCAGAAGTTTGCTTTTCTTAAGTGGGACAACTGAACCATCCTTGTCTTAATCACGCCCTGATTATTATCTTGGGGAACTTTTGCCCATTTATCTCTCTTGCTCATCTCGATCTCTTTCATTCAACTGCCACATCTAACTGATATTTTCCAGTGTGGTGGCCTCTTTTGTTATTTGTACCACTTTCAGCCCCACTGCCAACGCAGATTAGACTTTCTCTTGCCAGAAATATATTGACTTCATCTCCTTGCCTCTTCCCATCACTCTATTTTTAAATATTTTCTCTCACACTGCTACTATCCAAAATATTTATTATGATCATATAACTTCCATTATGAGTTTTAAACAAATCAAACTTCTTTGATAATGAAAGCACACTTTAACCAGGGTTTAAACTTTACAATTGACTTTCACACAGAGCAAATGGAACTTGTGCTTTTTCCGGGATGTGTGGCTGGCGACTCTGCTCTGGCAAATAGTTCTCTCTCCCATGATCAGTTAACACAGTCAAAGTCGCCTTTCATTATTAGTGTTGCTCTGGCCCTGCAGTTCCACCATCCTGTGCCTCGTTGTGCTCCATGAGGCTTTACTGCATGGGTCAAACAGATCTCAATGTAACCTTAACTTGCCCTGTTTTGTTTCATGACTATGAAAGGATTACACCTCTTTAAGCCCTAGGTTTTTTAAAAAAAAAATCTGAAAAATGTATATAATGTTATAATGTAATTAAATTAAGTCAGCTTCACATAGAAAATGTCTGGAGCTAGCATATATAACAGCATCTGAACACATAGCTTTGGGGCAATATTTCTTTGCCTTCATTCCCGTTTCTCTTCCTTCCTTTTTTTTTTTTTTTTTTTTTGTTTGTTTTTTCAAGACAGAGTTTCTCTGTGTAGTCTTGGTGCCTGTCCTGGACCTCGCTCTGTAGAACAGGCTGGCCTTGAACTCACAGAGATCCACCTTGGCTCTGCCTCCCCCAGTGCTGGGCACTAGCCACCACTGTCTGGACATTCCCCTTTTTCTTTGCATCTTCTATTGCTGCCATTTGAGGGTTGGGGAGGAGAGGGAAGAAGGGAAAGATTCAGGGAAGTGGGAGAGAAGAGGGAGAGATCACAATCTTAAACATTATAGCACAGATGAAGTTAACCTCATATGAATATTGTTTGGAATACATTTGGTGAGTAACAAGCATTCTGTAAAGAGAAATACATATTTCACATACTTTTGAAACTCTGGTTTTTGTGATTGGTTGGCAAGCAGTCCTCACTTCTGAAACATCTATGCAGTTTTCATCTTTTTTAATGTAATGATGTTCTTGGTATGGTTTGACTTCTGTCAAAGTGAAGTTTTATTCTAAGGTTTTCCAATAAAGCTTAGACTATGAAGTGCTCCCTAAAACCCCCACAGTTCTGATTAGTACAGAAAAACCTGTGAAGGGGCTCATTTGTCTCCTTACAAAGCCTAGTGCTATCTGGAGAAAGTTCCTAATGCTCTCTGTGAAAGCCATGTAAGAAGAGAAATAATAGAAGTCAAATCCTAATTGATTTGTGCTTTCATTATCAACTGAAGTTTTAGTTTAAAAATTAGACATGAGTTCAAATCTCAGCGTCCACAGAATAATCCAGATGTTTTGCAAATGTATGCAGCTCCAGCTCTGAGGGTCCATATTCTGGCCACTCCTTCTCAAACACACATGGGATGGATGGGGTGGATATGCTCAAGTGCTCGTTCTCTCTCTCTCTCTCTCTCTCTCTCTCTCTCTCTCTTCTCTCTCTCCACACACACACACACACACACACACACACACACACACACACACTTTCAAAAACAGGTTAAACCAAAGGCATGGCATTTAGGGGCCATGAAAAGCCATAACAGTGATAGGGAAAATGTCTAAAACACCCTCCCAGTGAATTATGAAGTCAAATGAACTTTAGCACCAGGAGTGATGAATGGTCTAAGTTCTGATGGGCTTGTCTGTATGAACATAGAAAAGTGGAGGAGAGAGTCTACCCATATCATTTGGGCCACTGGCTGTTAGTAAAGAAAATTTTCCTAATTACATCAAAGTATTATACAAGTGTAGAACACACTAAATATGCAATTCATATGAAAACAGTTAACTACAGTGTGATGCTTCTAAGGTCAGGCATCATAATTATTGTAGGCCTGTAGGAGCCTTGGCTTTTTGGAGTTTCCAATTCTCTAATTTGTGGAAATCAGATATTTTATTTGATTTATTTGATAATAATTTGTCAACTTCGTAACATCTCACCAAATATGAAATAGACTAGTTCTTCCCTCAAATCTCCTTTCTTATGGAAAGCATCATAAGTAAAGAAAGCAAAATAAACATATCAAGAAGCAAGGAGGAAACTACCATTAATATTTGGGCATTTAAAGGCGGAGGAATGTTCATCTTGGCAAGGGTTGTTGATGTGAACCTAAAAAGCACAGACTACAAGAGGTAAAAATAGACAATAGAATTGCATCAAACTAAAATTTCTGCACAGCAAAAGAAAACCATTAGCAAAATGGGAAGTGCGACTAGTTTCTGTCTTTGCAGTCTCCCAAAGAGTGCCTAGGATGATAAACATTGATTTGTTTTAGTCTTTTTGTCACTAATGACTTTGTAGTGTTTTGTTATCACAATACAATTCTAAATCATTTGAGATTCTTGCTAGGCCTCAAAGATGGGTGCAGAACTGCATCCCAGTGTTATGTTCTATGGAGTCTGATTCCAAATCATGCTTGCATTCTGACTAAGTCTGACCTGAGCTCTACCAATAAGTTGATATGGGATCTGGTACTCAGTGTTGGTCATTTCAAGAGGATTCTACCTGGCAGTCCTCCAGTGACCACCAGCATGTATCCCTCATCTAATGCAGGCATTTGGTCTTCCATTTATTTGTTGCATGACAGGAACAAGAGCTTTAACTAAGCATATGTTTGTCATCCCAAGAGTGAGGAGGTGGAGACAAGTGGATTCCTAGGACTCCCTAGTTAGTCAATTTAGTCTACTGAGTTTCAAGTTAGTAAGAGAGATGATGTCTTAAATACATACAGGGCTGGCATTTGAAAAAGGACATGTGAGATTGTCCCCTGGCCTCTGCACAGAGACACAATTTTTATCTGCCTTGTAATTATTATTTAATTTGATTAAGGGTATTTAATCATCTCTATTCTAGAGAGGCTAAGATTTAGATCTCTTAGCAATGTATCCAAAATTGCATGCCCGTTTTATGGATAGGCAGAATTTGAACCAAGTTATATATCATTCCAAAGCCTAAGTTTATAGTTATAAGCAATAGCCTTGTGACAAGTTTATTCTTAGATTTTCCTCAAAATAATTGTTAAATTTTCTAATTCATTCATAGGATAGGAGAATGTTTTTTTTTTAAATAATTCCAACAGAGAGAATGAGTTACAATAATACAGCTCTCAAACTGAAACAGAAAATGACAATGAATAAATGAAATTATCCCTCATATCAATTCCCATTCATAACCACAGATAAAAGAAAAAAAGAAGTTATTGTCTGCAAGGGGCATAGAATAAAAATCCATGGTTCTTGCACTATGTGAAGGATGTTTCTGTTTTTCTTTTCTCAGCTAACCAAGATAGATTTCTTATATTGTCTAGTTTTATGAGAATTAGCAAAACTAAAATTGGAATTGATGAGATACTTAGCTTTGGTTGAGACTGCAAATGGAATATTCTGTACTGGAGTCTGAACTTTTGCACATCCACTGAAATTTCATGATGCAGCCTGTCCTTTTCCCGCCCTACATCTTAGAGGCCTCTCCATAGAGATAAATTTTATTTAGGCACAAGAGTAGCTTCTGTTCTTTTATGCAGCATCCTGCTTGCAGAATACAAACTTATGAACCTTTTTCCAAAGAGTCTAAGATTAGCCATAATTGTCTAAAATCTCTTCTCTTGAGCTAAGTGGTAAGAACTACTACCTAACAAAATAACTCAAAATCCCTCATCTTTGCTCCTCCAACATCCTCAGTAGATTATTTTACATTCTTCAGAAATTTCTTATATTTCTATTTCTCTCTGTGTTGCAAAATTCTATACATGTGCCTAATGTAGAACTTTATGGTGATCTCTGGAGTTCAACAGGACAGGGGTGAATTATAAGAAGTCTTTATTTGCTGACATTTGTTGAGCTCCCAACCACTGTGTTAAAAATAGTTGAGCCTGGGACTTAAGAATCCTTTTATCAATATGTCAGACATAAAAGGTGTTGCAAAAAGTATTGCTATAAATCATGATCTCAATAACATTGTGTGTGTGTGTGTGTGTGTGTGTGTGTGTGTGTTTGGTAGTTTATGGGGTATGTCTAATAGATTACTACAGTTTTGATTTCTTACAGCAACAGAGATTTTCCATAGATCTAGAGACCATGTTCCTGACATGAAAGTGTTGCCAAGTATGGGATCAGAATCTATTCTTGTCTCTTCTAGTTTCTGGAAAATCCTCATAATATATTGGCCTGTGACCACATAACTCTAATGCCTGCCTTCATCATCACAATTTTAGAGAGAAGAGAACACATAAAATCAGCTGTGGTGGCACATGCCTGTAATCATAGAACTCAGGAGATAAAGTCTGAAAGATAAGCAGTTCAAAGCCAGCCTCTGCTACACAAGCTCCAGGTCATCTTGGGATTGAAAGTTTAAAACCAGTTTGAGAGACATGAGACCCGGTTTCAAATAAACAAACAAGCAAACAAACCTACTAGCCTAATTTCAAAGTTTATGTATGCTATTAAACACTTAAAACACTGCATATACTACACTGTCTACAACCATGCATTGTGGGTAGAAATATTTATCATGTCACTTTCTAGCCACCAAAGAATCCAATGTAATTAATATTAATTAATATTTATTAAATTTTGGTTTAGTGGCAGTTCTCTATCTAATTGTTTTAGATAGCAATATATGACAACAGAAAAGGTGATAAACATGGTATGAAAGTTGGTCAATACATTTTCAAATGGACTTATGCACATATGATGAGGAAGTTCATTATTAATTAATGTCACTAACAAGTGCTTGCCATTACAACCACAAAGGTGACTTAACTTATGTGTATAAGTAGCATCTTTAATCTGTGCACTGTGGCTTTACTCAGCTCTGGATTGTATCCATTTTCTGAGGGACACAGAGTAGCAGCTCATATCTTCCCTATGGATTCCAGCCCTGGTGCCAGCTTGCAGATTAGAACTATCATTTTAACGTTATTGCCTTTTTACTGCAGGATCATACCTTATTTAATATGTTTCCTCAGCTGGCATTGGCCAAAACTGTCTTATGTAGGGCTCTAATATTTTTTAGATTTCCTAATTAAAATATCAGAGAAGTAATAGTTATATAGTCAGTTAACTATCAGGAAACATAAGGGGCCACTTTTCATACATTAAGTAATTTGATTATAATTGGAAATAATAAATAATTTGGATATTACTCCATTACTTGTATTATGTTTTCAAAACTCTGCCTCTCTCAAAGAGCACTCAACCACTTACTTGATAGGATTTAAAAGAAAAAAGGCAGCTGGATGCTGGATTATAGATTTTCTCAACTCTCTTTGGTATTGTAGAATATTATTTTAAGATGTGTTACATTTATTTACACTGTGGAACATTTGTTTTAATGATGCAAATTGTGTTTGCATTGTTTTGTGTTGCATTTGTTTAATTTCTGTGAAACTGTGTTACTTTGCCTGTCTAAAACACTTGATGGTCTAATAAAGACAACAGCAAGGCAGGAGAAAGGATAAAAGGCAGTCAGAGAGAAAAATAGGAGAAATCTGGGAGGAAAAGAAGTAAAAGCAGGAGAACAAGGAGAGGAAGATGCTAGGGGCCAGCCACCCAGTCACACAGCCAGCCACGGAGTAAGAGTGAAAGTAAGATTACAGAAGAAAAAGAAGGTAAAATCCCAGAGGCAAAAGGTAGATGGGATAATGTAAAGTTAAGAAAGCTGGCTAGAAACAAGCCAAGCTAAGGCTGAGTATTTATAATTAAGAATAAGCCTCCATGTGTGATTTATTTGGGAGCTTGGTGGTGGGCCTCTGAAAAGAGCAAAGAGCCCAAAGAGTAGAAAGAGAAGAAACAAACAACACCTTGGTTCTAGAAGCAGGAATGACAAGATGACCTGGTACCATTAGTATGATATAGAGATATTGGTAACTCTTGTAGAACTGACGCCCCTAAATTCTCATTGAATGTTTTTCTGGTACCAATGTTTTTCCTGCTTAAGCGGGGGGTACACATTCTCCTTTGTCTAGGTTTTCCTTCTCCTTCCCTTTCTTCCTCTTTCTTATCTTTGTCTTTTCTATCTGTTCTATGAGTGATTGCAGTTCCTCTGAGTCTGTAGACTCAGAGGTCTCTACTTCAGTAAGGTCAGGGTATAACCCCCCTCTTTTCTTCCACTTTTCACTGTTTGCCTTTTCCGATCTCTCCTCCTGCAGCATTTCTAGGGCGGCCTGACCATTCTCTACCGCTTCACTGTAACGCTGATCCTCAAGACAGCCTCTTACTAATTCCCAGACTGGTCTTACCCCACTCTTAAGTGTCCCTTGTTCAAAAGCAAAATCTAAATCTCTACCCAGTTTCTCCCAGGAGGATATCGTGAGGCTTGCAGAAACGGCAAACCATGGGGCAACAATATCACACTCGTCCAAAAAATCTCTCTAAGGTACTTTTCTTTATCTTTAATTTCTTTGAGTGCAGTAGCTCGTTAAGAGCCAGAAAAATTGGGTGCGAAGAAGAAGCGCCCATGTCTAAAACTTTCCAATCTTTTAGACAATCTTTCACTTTTGGCTCGTCTATCGACTAGCCCTTGGTTCCCGCTCTCTCTTTATCTACAGAGAAGAGCAAAAATCTCCCCGCTTTTGTTGCGGGTTTCCAATTTGCCTGGGATTTCCTTTAACCCCGCTTTTGTTGCAGGTTCCCAATTTACCTGGGATTTCCTTTAGCCCCGCTTTTGTTGCAGGTTCCCAATTTACCTGGGATTTCCTTTAGCCCCGCTTTTGTCGCGGATTCCCACCTTACCTGGGAACTTACCGGTGCACCACCCTGACTGCAGAAAGTTCTGAGCCCTCGTTGAAAGTAGTGAGGTTCCCTGTATGGGCCACCACTTGCTGCGACCACCTCGACCAGCAAGGAAGACACAACACCAAGCTCTTCTTTCAGCAGTTTATTCAGGAACCTTGAAACAATCTTCTGACTTCTAACCCCGGGGAAACCCGCTCACAGCCTTAAGTAATCACTGGGTAGCCAACCCTGATACACCACGTGGGCACTACCAATAGGTCCAGGTGCGCATAAGCAAGCCAGATTTTCAGCCTTAGCCAATTAAGGAGTTGTTTATCACAGAGAGTGCTCACCATTGGGAAGGCAGAGGGCGGAAGCCGGCGCCATCTTTAAGGAGCGGCTGCACGCAGCTCTCTACACCTGTGTACTGCATCTTTTAAATCAGGGAATCTTATTTCCACAAGGGAACCTCCTCACTAATCTCATGAAGAGAGAGACATTGGGTAATTGGTTGACTTTATTCATCCTTATCATTTACTTGATAATAAAAACATTCATCCTGTTCTTAATTACACACCAAGAGATACTTCACAATACTACAAAGCAGAAACTATTTTTCCCCTTTATTTCCATTGATTAAGCCAAAAATCACTCAAGAGAGGAGTGTTTGGGATTTATGAGTCTTCAACTGGGATACAAATTCTAAGCAAAGTGGGAGAAAGAATTCCTGTGACACTTTCCATTCCAATCTTATATGAAAACATGTCTGTAATTAAGGCTGAGTTCCTCATTTAGACTCCTGTGCTTTCCTTTAGTGGCTAAGCACATGTAGTGTGTGGAGAGAGAAATTAGTCATGTCTCACCTCCAGTTTGCAATAAGTGACTGCCTAGAAGAAGATATGGGTGAGGATTATGTTTTAACACTCCCTGCTAAGAAGTGGTATAGACACGGTTTATAAGCAAAACCCAACTACTAGATTAAAAATTATTCACACACCTATTCATACAAAATCACTTCTTCATTGGAACTGAGCTTCATAGACTTTGGGTAGTAATTTGCACTTAGTTATCAGTATGAAAATTTACAGCCTGTCTTGATCAGGATTTAAGTAGCCATCTACTGCCAGGAACAACTGTGACAATCTGGGATCAGCATCCAAATGACTAATGCATTTCTAGGACTCCTATATGTCTCTATTTATCATCGTTATATTCTCTGTACATCTCTGTATTTGCCTTTGAAATGTAAACAAGAATCTTTCTTTCTCTAGACTTGTTAGATTTAAACCTCAGACTAATTGTCCTTTATTGAACCAATGTCTCTACATTCATTTATGTAAGGTTGTCACATAAATGACAGCTTTTGGTCATTTGTTGTGTGATGCTACTTCTACATATTTCTAAGAGGAAAACAATTAGTGAAGCTATAAATTTGAGCACATTAAGAGCTTGTTAGTTTGGTTTCTTAAGTTTAACACTTCACCTTACTTTCATGGTTTCACTTCCATTGTACATAATCAAATCTCTCTGAACAAATTTGGACAAAACAGCCCATGGTGATTTTAAGGTGGAAACCATAGCTGTGGTTATCCAGTTTTCGGAATTAAAAATACCTGGTAAGTTTTGGCTGGAATTTGTTTGCCTAGTGGGACTAGACAAGATTATCCCATGGTGCTTGCATCTAAGTCCTACTCCATGCTTCCTACCTTTCTGTATTGTGTGGCTTTGAATTACCCGTGAGGAATTTATTGAAACATGTGCTAAACTTTATTTCATATTCTTGCTATTTTTATGTTTAGAATAACATGAAATCATGTATGTCTTCCTTAGTAGTTATAGTAATGATGTAATTTTAAAATATTGTTTTACTTTTTGAGATTATAATATAATCACATCATTTCCCACTTCCCCATCCTTCCTCTGTGTTCTCTCATGTACCACCCTCTTGATCTCGGTTAAATTCATGTATTCTTTTTCTTTAATTATTTATATATATATATGAGTATTTATATATTCTTTTAAAATGTTTGTTGATTTATTTAAAAATTTCATATATATTTTGATCATGTCCTCCCAACATTTTCCATATCTTCTATACACACATAAATCCTCTCTCTCTTTCTCCAAAACAAAACAGTAACAAAGGTGTGTAGGCCACACTTGTAGGATCTGTAAACAGGAAAGCCAATTAAGTCTCATGAGTGACAACCTCTTGATTTATGAACATAAACAAAACTTAATTTGAAAATTTTCTTGTAAGTATCTGTAATTAAATACAAATAAAACTTAAGTTCAACCAATCTTAAAAACCCAGCAAACTTATATAACTAGGAAACTCCCAACAGATAGACCCAACAAGGCAATGGTGCAGTTATAACCATCTTATTTGTAATTTCGCTGTGTGTTTTGTAGAAACAGCACCACCTTGCATTGGTAGAGTTCCTGAACCACTGTGTCTTAGCAATGCATCATTAATGAACTACAATTAAAGAAATAATTTTATTTTTGTCAGTATAGCTTTTAACATTGAATACATGTACATGTATAAAACATGTCAGAAAAATTAAAATACATTGCCAAATCAAAACTCTAAGGCTATAAAGTAACATATATTACATAATGGTACTTGAACAAAATATAGTCATCAAAGTGAGCATAGACAGCAAGTACTCAAATCTATTTGTATAGAAGTAGAATCAGATCAGGCTTTCTCTCGACCATTGCCAGCAGTCTACAGAAGATGTATCATTGTGGATTTCTGGGGACCTCTCCAGCACTCTGCCTATTCCTGTTCTCATGTGGTCATCATTTATCATGGTCTGTTATTCCTTGTTCTCCCTTTCTGTTCTTGATCCAGCTGGGATCTCCTGCTCCCCTAAGCTTTCTTTCCTCAAAACCTTGACCTTCATTACTCCCACTGTCGTCCAGGTTGTTCATGTAGATCTCATCCATTTCTCTGTCATTGACCTAGTCTGGTGATCAGATGGCCAAACACCCTAATGGTCGTGCTGGAACTCTCATCCAATAACTGATGGAAGTAGATGCAGAGATCCTCAGCCAGGACCCAGGTGGAGCTCCAGGAGTCCAATTGTCGAGAAAGAGGAGGGACTGTAAGAGTGTGAATTGTTGAGACCAAGATTGGAAAAGCACAGGGACAAATAGCCAAACGAATGGAAGCACATGAATTATGAACCAACAGCTGTGGAGCCCCCAGCTGGATCAGGCCCTCTGGATAAGTGAGACAGTTGAATAGCTTGAACTGTTTTGGGAGGCACCCAGGCTGTGGACCAGGACCTGTCCTTAGTGCATGAGCTGGCTGTTTGGAACCTTGGGCTCACACAGGGACACATGCTCAGCCTGGAAGGAGGGGACTGGAGCTGCCTGTACTGAATCCACCAGGTTTAAATGAATCCCCAGGGGCGTCTTGGCCCTGGAGGAGATGGGAATGGAGGGGAGGGGATCGGGGGAAGGTGGGGTTGGGTGCGGGATGGGGGAGGACAGGGGAACCCATGGCTGATGTGTAAAATTAAAACACAAATATAATAAATAACAACAACAACAAAAAAAAGGCTCAAAAAAAAAAGAAGTAGAATCAAGTCATAGGAAAGATGAAAAACATACCAAAAAGAGGAAAGCCATTGACCTGTGTGGAGAAGCTGTGTGGTAAGAGATGCAGTGTGCTCTTGGCTTCCCCTTTTGAATAATGGGGTGAGGACATGTGCGAAGCCATTAGTTTTGATGTTCCTTCCTCCTCTTCTATTCACTACTTATGAATCCAAGCTATAGATATATTCAATTTGTATATAATGTGTCTTCAAACATGAGCTTAGAGGTCCTTAGGCCTGAATGTTGATACTAAAGTAAGCATCAAAGAATTTTACAATTTAAACCAGAGCAGGAGCCATCAATACTCTCCAATACCTTGTTATTTGTTATGAATAAAAAATGTATTATGTCTTGCACTGTTTATTGTTTACTTTTTACTGTGTTCATTTTATATATTTCATATTTTATTGGGTTCTAAAATTAGAATTTGAAGACTTATGTAATAAAATATTTACTGAATGATCTAGTGATCTGATTCCTTTTTCCAAAGCCCATCCCTGAGTTACACCTGCCAAAGTCTGCCCCAACACATTCTTCTGAATTATCTGCCTTAATTTCTGATCACACAACAACACTATTTCTCAAGGATGACGCTTGCTTCGTGGACCTGTCTGTCTTAGTCTGCCTCCATTAACTCCATCCTCTGCTCTCTTCTGTGGCGTGGAGAGAGATGGCTGCTGATTACAAGATGCTCAGACAAAATATCTGACGTGAAAAAGGAAGAAGTTAGGGATATTCATTTGTCTCCTACCTCACCTATGAATATTTCCCCAAGTATCCATAATTCTAGCCTCTACTAATCAGGGCCTGCTAGGCCTTCAGATTCTGTGAAGTACCTTTGCCTGAAGACTCAGAGTTTCCTGTTTTCTCTTTGAACTCCTCACCTATGAGCATAGGCTACTTTTTTGTTACAACTATCTATATGACGTCAGTCCCCCTTTTCTGTTGTAAATAACCTCATTATTTCGTACCTTTCACTATGAGCAATTAGTTTTCCTGTTTGGTCTGTGACATAAAAAATGACTGCAAGGGTTATTTATAAATCATTTAACTTGAACCATGATTTGTTGGCACAGTGAAAGAAATTGTCATTTGATTTATGACAAGTTTTTGAATTTTAGTTTTTCTGTATTAAAAATATTTTCTTTAAAAATATTTTTTGCATGCTTGGGATCAATTCCCCAGTCCTTATAACAGCTCTATCCCTAGGCCACAAATAATGTTGTAAAGTGAAAAGCTCTTAATGCTGTCCTTCTTTCTTAAAATAAAACTTTCCCAAAGAGTTAACCTTTCTCTTCTGCTGACACAGTCAGGATGGAGAGGAAACCACAAGGTTCTAAATGAGAATATTCTTTCCAGTGTAAGCCTTATAGGTGGCATTGCTACTGTGGCCACACTCATAACATTGATAACAAAGGTGATGACTATGTTTCCAGCAGCACACAGATCAAAAGCACCTCACAGAAGCCAATCAGTCCTTAGATGTGGTCCTTGCAAACTCGTGAAAATGCTGCTCTGAGTTCAAGCCTTCCGTTCTTATCAGTCACCATCCTGGCTTCTTTCCATATGAAACATTGAGAGTTCCAGGTCCAGACTATATAACACAGGTCACATCATTGTTATTAGCTGCAGCTATCTATGTCAGGCCTCTTTTGCACAAGCTCCAGACTGTATTTAATGTTTCCTTACCTAGAAACGAACTTCAGCAGGTTTGATATATGCACTATAGCTGCCCATAGTTTACAAGTGCTTTGTGGCCTTATTTTCTTTTCTTCAAAGTTGCAGTGAAATGTCAGGTCAGAATGGTAAGGAAGCAAACTTTTCTCTTATACTTTCAAAGGTGGTAGCACACTATCTAAGATCTTAGACAAGTGGTGTGAATGTTTATCAGCCATTTAACTAGTCCTGGAATTGAACAAGTTACAAAGCATCATGAAGTCTTAAGAACACCTCCCATAAAAGATTAACCCCCCCAATAGTTAATGTCATTCTGAGAATTAAACAAATTGTTATATAAAGAACCTAGCATGGTACCCAGAACATTGGGTACAAGAAACACTCCAGATATGCAAGCTACTGAGGAGACTTTCATGTGGTGACATTGTGTGTACTACAGGCTAATACAAACAACTGAGAAACAAAGCTAGATATGACCAAGGATATTTTGAGATCTTTGTAGTAATGTAATATATTTATAAGCTTATTTTTATGTATAAGTTTCTATTTACTCATCTTATTTTAAAAATAAAATCCACAGAATAAGTAAACCTCTTTCAGGAAAAAAAAAAAAATCTTTGTAACCAAATAAGGTGCTACTTTCATTTCTTTTTTCCAAAGCTGGATTCCACTTGAGAGTATGGGAAACAATAACAGAGCCAGTGTGGTGAGACTTAAAAGGTTCAACCTAATCTCAAGATGCAGCACAGACATCCCTGTCTACTTGCAACATTCTTCTGAGTGTAATGCAATGCAGGACAGTCACCTTCAGATGCGAGGGCCATCTCTTCTACGCTGCCTTAGAGTAATGTGCAAGAAAATGGGAATACATTTCTACAGATGGACTTCTTTGCTTTTCTTCCTTTGTTCCGGACCATTATCCATCTCCTGTCCATTCTGACCACTGGCTGGCCAAATCATGAATTCTATTTCTCTTATACAGCTCACTTCATGTATTCTTCTCTCCAGGAACATATCCCTGTCCCTTTAGACCAGTGAATGTCTCCTGTGGTATACTCTCAGAGTCAGTATGCTAACTCTACCACCAGTCATCAAGTATGACTAAATAAATGCATTATGCAATAGGTGGTTTCAATCTGAAGTTGTTACCAGAGCGTACGTTCTTAGAGGGCAGAGTGTGGATCCACCTAGTATCTCTCAGTGTTCCTAACGCTCGTCCAGCATCTGGACACATAAAGTACTTTTGTGCGCTAAATGCTTAAATTAAATACATTTCTAGAATTTGGCATTTGGAAAAACTGAGAAGCCAATAATTAGATGATTATCAAGACTGTTCTGACATTTGAAGAAATTATAGATTACATAGTAGTTATAGCACATATATACCCTCTTTTCAAACCTTGTTTGAAAATTACACATTTAGCCTGTGGAAAGTTCTCTCACCCACAAAGGGGGGTCATACATAGTAAAGGTACCTCTTTCTCTTTGAGTGGAAAAATCAGTAGTTAATTTTAAAGAATAGCATTCCCAGCCTGGAGTGCGGCCCACTCCCGTAATCCTAGCACTTGGGAGGCTAAGGCAGGAGCATTGATACACGTGTGAGTCAGCTAGGGTTACAGAGTGGAACCCTTTGTCATAGAAAGAAAAAGAAAGGGAAAGGATAGCACTTCCCAATTCATTTCACAACTATGTGTTATAATTAGCAAGGCATCAAACCAGGCACCAGAGACAAAGTCAGACCTGCTGAGCAGAGTGCTCTGTCATAAAACTCATGGTTGGACAGCAGAGATCGTCTGCATATGACGATCATGAGGACGGCTAGCCATGGGGTTCTACTTAGAACTGTTCCCCTTTCTACTTCCCACTTTACATATCTAAAGCAGAGAAACTATTTGACGAACAAGAGTAGTAGTGTTTAAGGAAGATGCCTATCGGAAGTCTCAAGTTAAGATGTGCACATGCCAGTACTTTTTCCTCCTCTGTTGGGGGTCTGATGAGTGCTGTTTGGATTAGTTGCTGTCATGATGTAGGAAGGGCCTGTCAAGCGAAAATGCATTGCGTAATGTG
>NW_023411885.1:0-6597 GCF_903995425.1 Onychomys torridus | reverse complement strand
ATTCTATTTAAAACAGGTTTATAATAAATGCAATCTCTCTCTAAAGATAAAAAGAGGATATGATATAGATATGATAGGATGAAAGGGTAGATTAATGAACTTACTTCTAAAGAGCAACAACTCATTTAAAATGTTTTACAATGGTATAGATTTTAGTCTATTGATACAAACTTAAAGTTAATTTTGTTATACTGTCTGTATATTTCTACTCTTGTTTAAGGTATTATGTTTGTACAGCTCATTTTAAATTGAAATGGATAATTAAAAATAGATTAATAATTAGTCATATATGATAATCATACTCATAGCCATGTTAGTTATGTCTTCTAGATTTACAGAGAGATATTTCAGATAGACAGGTAATCCTCAAACACCTCAAAGGTCTACAGAATATGGCATTTAAAATATTTTTAAAATTTAGACTTTCTGGACAGTGACATATATGCTCCTGGCAGCACCAATTTACTTCAGAGAGAAGGATGGGCATTGAAGACACTTCATATGGAGTTTATCTTCACCTTGGCAAAAATAGCCATTTGGGCAAGAAATTGTTCTTGCCTGGACTGCTCAATCAACTGGACATGCAGGACCCATAGAAAGGTGACCACTGAACTTTGCTTGACAAAATGGTCCTTCAGGTTCCTGCTTTGCAGAGGAAACTGCCAGACATTCTACAGGACATTGAGAGAAGTGACCGAGAGACTCTAGCCCTGTGTGCTGAAGACAAATGCCCCAACATTACAAAGGAACATTAGGTGACTGTTCAGGCTGCCAGCTGTCTCTGTCTACCCTGCAAGACTCCTGAAACTTGCTTGTATCCTTCTCCTGGTTCTCAGGTAATATTATATACTTCTGAGGTCTTTGATGTGGTTGAAGACTAGATAGTTATAATTTCCTCAGTTATGATAAAAGATAAGTTAGATATAAAACCTTAGACTCACAAATATAAGATAGATAGGATATCTTCTTTAATATTGTAACTATAATTCTTGCTTGATAATTGTTTTGTTATATGTAATTTTACTATGTAAAAGTTAAAACCTTCCTTAAAAAAAAAAAAAAAAAGAAAAGGGGAAGTGCTGTGGATATCGCTCTGTGTAAATAAAGTTCTGATTGGCCAGTGGCCAGGCAGGAAGTATAGGCAGGACAAGAGAGAAGAGAATTCTGGGAAGTAGAAGGCTGGGGAGAGACACCGCCAGCCGCCGCCATGAAAAGCAACATGTAAAGACACTGGTAAGCCAAAAGCCATGTGGCAAAGTATAGACTAACAGAAATGGGTTAATTTGAGATATAAGAAGCAGATAACAAGAAGCCTGCCACGGCCATACAGTTTCTAAACAATGTAAGTTTCTGTGAGCTTTCTTGGTTGGGTCTGAGTGGCTGTGGGACTGGTGGGTAAGAGAGATTTGTCCTCATTGGGTCAGGCAGGAAAACTCTAGCTACACTTAACCCTAAACCTAACACTCTGACACCAAACCCTAATCCTAACCATGACCCCCTGACCCTAACCCTAACCCTAAACCCTAAGATAACCTTAACCTAAGCCTTACCCAAGCCCATGACACAAACCCTAAATGTGAATCCTTAATCGAACCCCCTGACCCTGACCCTATGACTGTGACCCCCAGACCTTGATCCCCCTGACTCCACCCATAACCCTGACCCCATGACCATGATCCCACCCACTGAGGTACCACAACCCTGCAGAAGGTCAGGGTCACCTGCTGAGGGCCCTGGACACCTGGTGAAGAAATGGGGAAAAAGCTGGGGACACAGGACACCTGGTAAATGATGTCCACAGTGTCATGGTGCTTGGAGCAAGGCATCCTGGGAAATGAAGTCCAGAATGGAGTGTTGGTTTAGAAAAAGGCAACCTGGGGGATGAAGTAAAACAGGTGGAGGCAATATAGAGCAAGGAAACCTGGGGAAAGTAGTCCACATGAAATGATGTCATAGAGAAAGGAATTATGGGAAATGTAGTCCAAAAGGAAGACACACTGTGGACAGGAGGACACACTGAAGACAGGAGGGCTTTATGTGCAA
Organism: Onychomys torridus; assembly: GCF_903995425.1. Classification (NCBI taxonomy): domain Eukaryota; kingdom Metazoa; phylum Chordata; class Mammalia; order Rodentia; family Cricetidae; genus Onychomys; species Onychomys torridus. The sequence goes on along the minus strand of NW_023411885.1, from coordinate 4,554 downwards.
GACATCCTGGGAAACGTAGTGTGAAATGTAGTTGCTATGAAATGATATCAAAGAGAAAGGAATCACGGGAAATGTAGTCCATATGTAGTGAGAAATGCATCATGGGAAGACTACTGATGATATAAAGAAGAAAAAGGAAGTTTTCTTCTAACTTTACAGAAGAGGAAGCAGGAAAACAGATGAGGGCAAAGGAGATCCCTAGATTTAACCAACAGTAAACCCTAAACCTCACCAAAACATCCCCTACCCTAACACTATCCTGACCCAAAACCTAAATCAAACCATAACCATAACCACAAACAACCCTACAGAATCCCAAACCTGACCCTAAGCCTAAATTTAACCCTAACCCTAACATGACCCTAACCTTAACCTGACCAGAACCCTAAGACTAACCCTAACACTAACCTGACTATAAACCAAACCCAAACACAAAACCCTAACCACAAACAGCCTTACCCTAACGGTATCATCACAGAAGGCCAAACCATTAACCATAACCTCAACCTAACCATAAACTGACCCTAACCCTAACTGTAATACTAACAATAAGATGATCCCTAAACCTAACCCTAACAAAAACCCAAACCACAAATGCGCCTACCCAAATTATACCCTGACCCCAAGCCTATATCTAACACTAACCCTAACCACATACTCCCCTACACGAACCTGACCCAAAGCCTAAATCTAACCCTAACCACAAACTCCCCCAGCAATAACCAAAAGACCCCTAACCTGTAACCCTAAAACAATCCTAACACTGACTCTACTCACAAACTCCTCAAACTGTGATTCTGAAAACTTGTAACCCATAACCCTAACCATAACCCCCTGAAATGAAAGTCTAACCCTAACCCTAAGCCTTAACACTCAACCTAAAAATCTATAACACTTAAACTCTACCTCAACCTAATCTAACCCAACCCAAAACTCTAACCTAACCTAAACCTAACACATAACTCTAACCCGACCCAAACCCTAACCCACAAAACTAACCCTACACTAACCCATAACTCAAAGCTAACCTAACCTAACCCTAAGCTAACCTAACCCTAACATAACCCTAACATAATCCTAACAAAACCCTAACATAACCCTAACTAATACCCCTAACTTAACCCTAGCCTTAACCTAGCCTAACCCTAAGATTAACCCCCTGATCCTGAACCTGACCCTGTGACACTAATCCCTGACCCTGAACTGAAAAACCCATAAAACTGAACCCTAACACTAACCCTAATCCATGACTCTGACCCACTGACCCTGACCCTAACCCAAACCCTAACTATTACCTCTAACCCCTGATCCTGACCTATTGACCCTGACCCCCTACACCACACTGCTGAGGCAGCACAACCCTGCCAAAAGTCAGGTCACCTGCTGAGGTCCTGGATACCTGTTGAGGGCCCTGGACACCTGCTGAAGAAAAGGGGAAACTCCTGAGGACAGAGGACACCTGGGAAATGGAGTCCAACGTGTCATGGTGCTGTGGAGAAAGGTATCCTGGGAAATGAAGTATGAAATGTAGTGAAGCTGTTAAGAAAAGCATCCTGGGAAATGGAGTCCAAATGAAGGTGTAGTGAAAGGCATCCTGGGAAATGGAGTCTAAAACACTGATGCTATAAGGAAAGGCATCCTAGGAAATGACCTGAGTGTCCTGATGGGAAATGTAGTTTGAAATACACTACCAATTCTGAAAAAGGCATTCTGGGAAATGGAGTCCAACATGAAGCAATGCTCTAAGGAAAGTGATCCTAGGAAACCTTCCAAGAGGCATGATGGGAAATGTAGGTTCTAGAACCATTCTAATATACTGAAATGGAATCCTGGGAAATGGAGTCCAATCCACAGTGATGGTGTCATTAAAGGCATCCTGGGGAATGACCCAAGAGGCATGTTGGGAAACACACTGCTGATGAACAGGAACCTGAAGAGGAACAGTGGAATTGTGGAGGACACAGGACAAGTGCAGAGGGTCAGAGACACCTGCTGAGAACAAGGGATGCCCCTAATCCTAACCACTAACCCTAACCACTCAACATAACTCTAACCCTAAACACTAAAAATTAACCATAACATTAACCCTAACCCATCTCCATAACTTAACCTGCTGACCCAAACCCTTTGACCCTAACCATAAAAACCAGTAACCCTTAACTCTACCAGTAACCCCCTAATCCTAACAGTATATCTACCAACATGACCCTGACACCCTGACCATGATACTGACCTCCCACCCCGACCCTGACCCTGATCCCTGACACTAACCCTTACCCACTGAGTCCATCACAGTGATGGTATAATGAAATGGAGTTCAACACAGAGTGATGCTATAGGAAAAAGTAACCTAGGAAATCATCCAAGAGGAATGATGGGAAATGTAATTTCTAACAGGTGACAAATCCACAGCAAGGCAACATGGGAAATGAAGTCCAAAATTTAGAGATACCTAAGTCTAACTTAACCCTGACTGCCTGACCCTGACCCCCTGACCCTGATCCCCAGCGTCAAACTGTCCAGAGCACAAATACCTTGGCAAAGGTCAAGGACACTTGGTGAAGGCACTGGATACCTGCTAAACAAAAGGGAAACTCCTGAAGACACAGGACACCTGGGAAATGGAGTCCACAATGTCATGGTGCTGTGGAGAATGGCATCCTGGGTAATGCAATCCACAATGTTATGGTGCTCTGGAGAAAGGCATCCTCTGTAATGGAGTCCACAATGTCATGGTACTGTGGACAAAGGCATCCTGGGAAATGGAGTCCACAATGTCATAATGCTATGATGAATGGCATCCCAAGATGTGAAGCACAGACCAGTGATGCTGTAGAGAAAGGCATCTGGGAAAATGGAGTCCATAGAGTGATGTTTTAGAGAAAGGCATCCTGGGAAATAAAGTCCATATGTTGTAGAGAAAGCCATCCTGTGTAGCTGAAGTTTTCTCCAGTCCTGCCTGGCCCACGGTCAGGACCAATCTCTCTTATTTGCCAGTCCTGCAGCAGCTCAGACCAAAGCAAGTAAACACACAGAGACTTATATTGCTTACAAACTGTGTGGCCTGGGCAGGTTTCTTGTTATCTACTTCTATTAATCTAAACCTTGTAACATGGCTCGTGGCTTAACCAGTATCTTATATGCTGGTACTCAGGGTGGCAGATGGTACCTGTCTCCTGATGCAGCCTTCCTGTTCCCAGAATTCCCTTTTTTGTTTGTTTGGCCTGCACTTCCTGCCTAGCTACTGTCCAATCAGCATTTTATTTATACAGAGCCATATCCACAACACTCCCATTAGAATGGAAGTCCAGAATGTAAAGAGCCTCTAAAGAAATGTGCCTTGGGAAATGAAGTCCCACATGTAGTGATGCTCTAATGAAAGGCACCCTAGGAAATGATGTCAAAATGTACTGATGCTTTAGAGTAAGGTATCCAGGGAAATGAAATCACACATGTAGTGGTGCCATGGAGAAAGGCATCCTGGGAAATGAAACCCAAAATGTCATGGTGCTATGGAGAAAGGCATCCTGGGAAATGAAGTCCCAACATACTGATTTAGTAGAAAAAGGCATCCTGTGAAATGGAGTTTAAAGGATACTGATGATATAAAAAGAAAACACTAAGTTTCCTTCTGACCCAAAAGGCATGATGGGAAGTGTTGTTTGGAATAGAGGGGCAACACAGAGAAAAGCATCCTGGGGAATGGAGTCCAACACATAGTGATGTGAAGAAGAAAAGCAAAGTAGGAAATCATCCAAGAGCCATGATGGGAAATGTATATTCTAACAGATGACCAATACACAGGAAGGCAACCTGCAAAATGAAGTCCAAAATGTAAAGACACCTAACCCTAATCTAATCCTAACCCTAACAACCTGCCTCGAACCATCTGACCATGACCCCTTACCATGGCCCCCTGACCCTAAAACCCACCCTCCCACTTCTGAGAGCAAAACAAACCTGCAGAATGTCAGGGCCACCTGGTGAGGGCACTGGACACCTGCTAAAGAAAAGGGGAACCTACTGAGGACACAGAACACCTGGAAAATAGAGTCCAAATGTAGTGATGGTATAGATAAAGGCATACTTGGATGTAGAGTCCCAAATGCAGAGATACTGTAGAAAACAGCATCCTGGGAAATGAAGTCCAGAATGTACTTATGCTCTGGAGAAAGGCAACCTGGGAAATGAAGACCAGAATGTACTAAGGCTCTAAAGAAAGTCATCCTGGGAAATTAAGTTTTTATGTAGTGATGCTGTAGAGAAAGGAATCCTGAAAAATGAAGTCCTTCTGTAATGATTTTGTAGAGAAGGGCATCCTGGGAAACGAAGTCCAAATATACTGATTTTGTAGAGGAAGGCATCCTGGGAAACATACTCCACATTTAATGATGCTATAGAGAAAGGCATCCTGGGAAATGAAGTCCATATGCAGTGATGGTGTAAGGAAAGGTATCCTAGAGAATGAGTTGAGTGGCTTGATGGGAAATGTAGTTTGGAATACACTACAAATACTAGGAAAAGCATCTGGAGAAATGAAGGTCAATCTCTCTT
>NW_023411884.1:0-13217 GCF_903995425.1 Onychomys torridus | reverse complement strand
CTGTCTCTGCCTTCTCATTGGCTCTAAACCCAACCACGTGATGTCCTCATCACTGCCTGTCTATACAGACCTCCTGGTCTCTATGTTTGGTACTGAGATAAAAGTTCAGGTCACTACACTTGGCTGTGTCCTTGACCACACAGAGACTCTGCCTGCCATGTGATCAGATTAAGGGTGTATGCTACCACTGCCTGACATTGCTTATGGCTTGCTATAAACTCTGATATCCAGGCAAATGTTATTTATTAACATAGAAATAAAGTCACATTTCAGCACAATTAAAATATCAGCACAAGTAAGGTTTGAGGTGAAAAGCAGCACCAGGAAATAAGGAGCTAAGTCCATTCCTCGGGGAAATAAAAATTTATAGAAGAAGCTGAAGCTAAGTGGAATGAAAGGAATGGTGACTTCAGGGAAAGAAGCCACCCAGCTAAGTTTCCAACTTGTGAAAATTATTAAAGAAAATTACTGAGGAAACTATAAAAAACTTTTAAGGTGATGAAAATATATTTGAGCAATGGGGCCACATTTTAGGCCCAGCAACCAGAAGAACTTGACAGCTTTGGCCACATGTTCTGGATTTAGAGTCAAGAGTATAAGGGAAGTGTGGAATCTCAGTGGAGCTCTTAGGCCAGGGACATGTCAGTGGTGTGTCTACCTACAGGCTCAGAGAGGTCATTGCAAGAAACTATGAAAGTTAAACCTAGATTGTGGTGGAGACTTCAAGATGTTGGAGATACCAGAGTTGTGGGATACCTGACAAGAAGAGTGGAGACTGGGTATGGAACTACACCAGAAAGGGAAGTGTGTTTCAAAAAAAAAAAAGCTGAAAGGTCTTGGAAAGCTGAGAAGTCCCTTGATATCAGATATGGAAATAGGGAATTTAGAATTTTCTGCTGCTTTTCTGTTTTGCTTTGGTCCAGTATTTCCTCACTATGTTTCATCCCCATCCTTCTGTATGGTAATGTACATTCTGTGCCATTGTGTGTTGCAAGCATGTGATCTACATTTTGATTTGATGGGGATAACAATGAGCAGAATGACATGAGTCTCAGGGACTTTGAATTTTGGAATTTTTAGTGTTGAGAATGTGAAGGATGATAAGTTTGAACTGAAATTGGACTGAAAATAATTTTTGAATTAAGATATTGCCAAAAGCCCATGGGCTTGGGGAATGGAATGCAGTGTTTTAATGAGAGAGACCACCACAGGGTCATATTGTTAAATGCTTAGCTATTTGAAAGAGATTAGGAGGTATGGCTTTGTTAGATGAAGTGTGTTAATGAGGATGGGCTTTAAGGTTTCAAAATCCTAAGCCAGGCTAAGTGTCTTTCTCTGTTTCCTGAGCATCTGGATGTAGAGCTCCCAGGTACTTCTCCAGCACCAAGTCTGCATGCATGCCACCATTCTCCTTGCCATGATAATGTTGAACTAAACCTCTGAAACTATAAGCAAGCCCCCATTAAATATTTTCCTGTATAAGACTTGCAGTGATCATGCTAACTATTTACAGCAGTAGAACAATGTCTAAGACCAAAAGCAGACGTAAGCCTGGTGAAGAAGGTAACAAAGGCTCTATTGTCAGTGCAAACTGGATGGTAATGATTGCTCTTTAGTATATATTATCTTCTGGAGCCCCTGTTTTATAAAAATGAGCTTTGGATCTAAAAACATCCAGTTTCTATCAATTTTCTATACTATTATTCTCACTTTCAATTATGTTAAGGACATTCTATTATGGAAAAGTTGGGCCCACTGTGCCAACTCATGATTTCAATCACTATTTGTACATTTCTTTAGCTACCTCAACTTCAGTACAAACTAAGAACCTGATTTAGAGCTAAATGCGAGACAACTAAACCTCATTACACTGAAGATATCCCTTAAATCACGTCTGCTAACACACAGAAGCAAACTTTACCTTTGAAAATATGAGTCTCTCTTGCAATGTCACTGACTTGACCATTTGTTCATTCCTGACATACCTTCACTTCTTAAATAAACCTTTGATTACTCACCGCTGTGTCTTTCCATAAATTATTAAACTTTATAGTCCTCAATATTAAAACTCAAAACTTTGACATCATCACAGAAAACAGCACTTCATGACAAAGAAGTCTTTTTTCCAGATTTATCTTTCATTTTTATTATCATTTTCTAAAATTTGATACAAGTGTATTTATATCATTTCCACTACACTCTCTCCTCCCTCAAACTCATTCCATGTTCTCCATGCATTTATCCCAAATTCATTTATTCTGTTTAAAAATTATTGTTGTTTATACACACACACATACACAATCACATACAGAGAAATATACACACATATACATACACACAGCAATAACGACAACAAACCCCACTTAACTATTTTCCAGATGTGTTGTAAAAGAAAACTGAAAGGAATTTTCCTGCTGAGTGATATTTAGTGGTGTCCTTCATGTGTTAAGATAAAGAATGTAGAGATAAATACATGACAGAGCAATAAGCTACATCAGAGGAATTAAAGTGTGAATTTCCACATTCAGAAATGAGACAGATAAACAGTAAAGCTATAAATGTACTATTGTGGATTTCACATTACACATTCTGATATCACTTATTTCCAAGTTCCCTTACATCTGCCTTCTGCCTCATTGCAACCTCCCAACAAAAACAAAACCATATTGAGAAGAAAAACAAAAAGCAAACAATCAAACAAAACAAATCAAGACCAAAAATAAAGAAGAAGAAACCTCTTGTCATGGAGGCTGTAATGTGGCCTGTTGAGTTACACAGTTTACCCGTTGGTCCATCTGTACTTGAAGCAGTTCATTGTCTCCAGTCATTGGCCTGGCTTGAGGACTCTGATTTCTGCTACACTACCAATAGTGGGATCTCACTGGGGCTTCTCTTGGATATCCTTTTGTCCTATGTTATGGAGATGCTGCTGTTTTGTCCTCTTCAGATGTTCCAACAGTTCATGGAGTCTCTGAATGTTGGGGTGGGCCAACTCATAGCCCTGGTTCTGGGCCCATTTTGAAGCTGGATTGGTCAGCCCACCAGCTTTCCCTCCTTGTCACTACCTAGGTGCACTCTCCAGTACTGTCTTAACTAGCTCACCCAATACATCCTTCAGCAAGAATTGAGGCCAGTTCTCCTGCTCTCAGGTCCTTAGATCCAGGTCACCGACATGCATATCACCAAGGCCAGTTCTATTGTTTTTGCCCAGGCAAGATGCAGTGCCTTCTCTCCCAAATGCTGTAGGAGAGGAATTGTAGAGTCAGCTCTTCTGTTCTTGCACCCTCAGGGTCAGCTCACCTGCATTCCTGACCACAAGCTCCACTCTAATGTGCTGCCCATGTAAGGTGCATGACTGTGGTTAGGGGTAGGGCCACAGATCCTAAGTGTTGGCAGTCAGCTCTCCCTTGAGGGAAAGGGTCAGCTCTAATGTTGAAGTATCCAGTAAGGAACTGGGCCAGCTATCTCAGGGCCAGTGAAGGGTGTGGCAAATTCATTATAGCATGGTTTCAATGATTTCCTGTGCTAAAAAGGGGCAATGGTTACTTTCACAGACTTCGGTTGCAGGACCATGAATGTTGACAGCATGAATGTTGGCAGCAGCCTCACCTGGATGTCTCAACAGCCTAGTGTTAGTACAGGCCAACCAGATCAATATAGTTGTGGTGGCAGTATTGCCCTTGGGAACCAACATGGTCTCCAGTGACTTATCAGAGTCTAGGCATCTGCATGGCCCTTAGTGAAAACAGGAGTGATGGATATCACCTATGACCTTGGCCCCTGCAAGACCACAAGTCTGGCATGGCACTAGGCAGTGACCCCTTCCCAGATGTCACCATGACACCAGATGGTAGCACTGGCCACACAGAACAGTATGGACACAGCAGAAGCACAGATCTTGGATGCTTACATGGTCTTAGATGGCTGACCAGAAACTGATCATCTTCATGGCTCTCAGTGTTAACAGGAGACATGGGCATCAAATCAGATCCTGGCTGCTGTAAGGCCACATATTCAGACAAGGTAATTTTGGCTTCAGGACTGGCCCAGATGACACCATGGCCTGGGAGACAGGTCACTCAAATCAGCATATCCCCAGTGGCTTCATGGTCATTAGATACCCTCTTGGCCACAGATTGTGGCCCAGACCCTATGGATCTCTGGGGTCTTTAGTGGCAACATGGGCCACAGACATCAATTCAGACCCTGGCTGTGGGAAGATTATGAACCCAGACAGGGTTCAAGGCATCAGCCTGGAACCAGATGTCACTGTGGCCCAAGGTGGCAGTGCAGGGCACTTGGCCCAGCCTGGTCTGCAAGGAAGTGTGGCCCACAAACACAAATATGCTGATATGACCCTATGTGGTAGCACGGACCCCTGGCATTGGCAGTTTCTTTGATGGTCTCAACAAAGACCCTGGCTGGGACAGGTATATGGATCCAGACATGACACTTGGGCACAGCCCAAGTCTGGATAATAGCATGGCTTCTGTTGGCAGCACTGGCCACCCAAATCAGACTGACTGATCTAGTAGCAGGAGAGCTCTCAGATACCAATATGGTTACAGGTTATGGCCCAGGTGCTGTACATCCACATGGCACTTAGTGGCAACATGGGCCAGGGACATTAACACAGATCCTGGCCCATGGGGCTATGGACCCAGACATGGTCTTGGCAACATCACAGATGAGGATGTTACCCTTGCCCCAGATGGCTGCTCAGGTCACCAAGATTAGCACAGCTCCTATGACAGCATGGTCCTCAGATACCAACATGGCCCCTCCTCAAATACCAACATGGCCCCCTCCTCAGATATCAACATGGACCCCTCAACTGCTCTAGGGACCTAGACCAAGACATAAATTTAAGCATTTCTTGTTCATGATAGTTTTGTATATCTTTTACTTTGACAAAACATATTTTACTAACTTGTGAAAAATGTGGCATCAAAGGTTTAGAACAAAATGTACTTTAAAATTAATGTGAATTAGCCTAAATAATATAAATGCTTCCAGTGAAATGTGTAACTACATGAAAAATAAAAGGAAAATGATATACATAACTTTAGGTATGATCCTTTGGCACATACACTATCTAAGAGGGGGAAGAAGTATAAAGAAATCTTCTTTTCCTGTCTGCCTGGAACTCCCATCTGGACCACAGGTGAGTGCCTGGGGTTATAGCCAGAGAGGCGACTCCCCCTGGGTCCCACTGCTGGACACAGGCCATCCCAGGAGGATCTGAGCAACTTGGCCCCAGTTTCCAGCCAATTGGCCGGCCCTGCAGGAAGGCTCCACTTTTCCAAGACTGCAGAAAGACACAGCAGTCTCCACACCATGCAACCACACCTATCTGCCAGAGACCCCAGCCACTTCCTGAGAATCAGAGACCAGCCCCCAGCTTCCATCCTGCCCTGGAACTCACATCTGGACCAGAGACAAGAGGAACTCCCATCTGGAAAAGAGGAGCTCCCATCTGGACAAAACAAGGAGACCCCAGGGTCTTCCTGAGACTCAAAGTCCAGACACACAGCTCCTATCCAGCCAGCACTCTCATCTGGACCAGTGCTCCCATCTGGCCCAGAGCTGCCATCTGGACCAGAGAGAGGCTCCCTAAATCTGTTAAATCTCTCTGGACCAAGTACACTGATAAGCCCAAGAACGAACCCATGAGGACATGGGCAGATGCCGAGGCAGAAGTATATACAACAAAATAAAGATCAATACAGCATCACTAGAACATAGCTCTTCTCCAACAGCTAGACCTGAACACGACAGAATGGAAGAAGAAGAAGAAAACAACTTTATAAGTAACTTCATGAAGTGGCTAGAGCCTTATATAGAAGAAATCAAAAATAAAGTAGAGGAACAAACAAACAAAAAATGAGAAAAACGTTATAAAAAACTAGAGGAAAGGACAATTAAAGCAGAAGAAAACAATAAGTCCTTGAAAGAAAATCTTGAAAAAACAAGGGAGACAGTCCAAGACCTGAAGAGGGAAATAGAAAAAATGAAGACACTAGCAGAAGGAATGCTGGAAATAGAAAATCTGAGTAAACAAACAGGAAATTCTGAGGCAAGTATAACCAACAGAATGCAAGCGATGGAAGAGAGGATCTCTGGTTTTGAAGATACAGTAGAAGAAATAGATTCATCAGTCAAAGAAAACACTAAAACCAACAAACTCATGACTCAAAATGTCCAAAAAATTTGAGACACCATAAAAAGACCAAACCTATGAATAATAGGGATAGAGGAAGGAGAAGAATACCTACTCAAAGGCACAGAAAATATATTTAACCAGATCATAGAAGAAAACTTTCCCAACTTAAAGAAGAAAATTCCTATGAAGATACAAGAAGCCTATAGAACACGAAACAGACTAGACCCCGCCAAAAAAGTCACTTACCTCATAATAATTAAACAACTAAACATACATAATAAAGAAAGAATATTAAGAGCAGCAAAGGAAAAAGGCCAAGTGACTTATAAAGGCAAACCCATCAGAATAACACCCTACATCTCAATGGAGACTTTGAAAGCCAGAAGGACCTGGACAGATATAATGCAGACACTAAGAGACCATGGATGCCAGCCTAGACTAATATACCCAGCAATATTTTCAATCATCATAGATGAAGAAGACCTTCCAAGACAAAAGCACATTTAAACAATACTTATCCACAAACCCAGCACTACAAAAAGCACTAGAAGCAAAATTCCAACCAAATGAAGGCAGATACACCCAAGAAAACACTGGCAATAGATAACACCACAGCAGTAAACCCCAAAGAAGAGAAGTACACACACACTACCACCAAAAACTAAAAATAATAATAGGAATAAACAATCACTGGTCATTAATATCCCTTAATATCAATGGACTTAATTCACCTATAAAATGACACAGACTAACAGAATTGATACAAAAACAGGACACATCTTTCTGCTGCATACAAGAAACACACCTCAAATTCAAAGATAGACACCTCCTAAGAATAAAAGCCTGGGAAAAGCCTTTCCAATCAAATGGTCTTAAGAACCAAGCTTTTGTAGCCATCCTAACAATCAGCAAAATAGACTTCAACCTAAAAACAATCAAAAGAGATGATTAAGGACATTACATACTCAAATCAGGAGAGATCCACCAAGATGAAGTCTGAATTCTGAACATTTATGCCCCTAACACAAGGGCACCCACATATGTAAAAGAAATATTACTAAAGCATAAATCACATATAACACCCCTCCACAAAAATGGTGGGAGACTTCAAAACCCCACTTTCACCTCTGGACAAATCAGCCAAATTGAAACTTAACAGAGTCATCATGGTCTTAACTGGTCTTATGGCTCAAATGGACTTAATCGATATCTACAGAACATTCCACCCAAACAAAAAAGAATATACCTTCTTCTCAGCACCCCATGGAACCTTCTCTAAAATCGACCACATACATGGCCACAAAGCAAATCTCAACAGATACAAAACAATTGGAATAACCTCCTGTGTTCTATCAGACCACCATGGTTTAAAGATAACTTAACAACAGAAAAAACTACAGAAATCCTACAATCCATGGAAACTGAATAATGCTCAACTGAATCACCAATGGGTTAGGAAGAGATAAAGAAAGAAATTAAAGACTTCCTAGACATCAATGAAAATGAATACACCACAATCCCAAAATTATGGGACACTATGAAAGCAGTGTTAAGAGCGAAATTCATAGCACTAAATGCCCACATAAAGAAACTGGAAAAATCTCATGCTAGTGACTTGACAGCACACCTGAAAGCCCTTGAACAGGAAGAAGCAAAGTCTCCCAGGATGAAAAGATGCCAGCAAATTATCAAATTGAGAGCTGAAATCAATAAAATAGAAATAAAGAGAACAATACAAAGGATTAATGAAACAGAGTTGGTTCTTCGAGATGATCAACAAGATAGACAAGCCCTTATCGAAAATAACAAAAAGACAGAGAGAGAGCATTCAAATTAACAAAATCAGAAATGAAAATGGGGACATAACAAAAGAAAATGAGGCAATCCAGAGAATCCTCAGGTCATACTTCAAAAACCTCTATTCAACAAAACTGGAAAATCTAAAAGAAATGGATAATTTTCTGGATAGGTACAAAATACCCAAGTTAAATCAAGACCAGATAAACCATTTAAATCATCCAATAACCTCTAAGGAAATAGAATTAGTCATTAAAAGTCTCCCAACCAAAAAAAGCCCAGGACAAGATGGTTTCACTGCAGAATTCTACAAGATCTTCAAAGAAGACTTAATACCAATACTCTTTAAATTGTTCCACACAATAGAAGCAGAAGGGATATGACCAAATTCCTTCACTGAGGCTACAATTACCCTGATTCCTAAACCAAACAAAGATGCAACAAAGAAAGAGAACTGCAGACCGATCTCCCTCATGAACATTGATGCAAAAATAGTCAATAAATTACTGGCAAACAGACTGCAAAAACACATCAAAACAATTATCCACCTTCATCTCAGGGATGCAAGAGTGGTTCAACATATGAAATTCCGTCAATGTAATACACCATATAAAAAACTCAAAGGAAAAAGAAAAACCACATGATCATCTCACTACATGTAGAAAAGGCATTTGACAAAATCCAACTCCCCTTTGTGATAAATGTCTTAGTGAAATCAGGAACACAGGAAACATACCTAATCATAATAAAGGCAATCTACAGCAAGCCAACAGCCAACATCAAATTAAGTGGAGAGAAACTCAAAGCAATACCACAAAATTCAGGAACAAGGCAATGCTGTCCCCTCTCCCCATAATTATTCAATATAGTACTTGAAGTTATACACAAAGCTATAGGACAAAATAAGGAGATTAAGGGGATACAAATTGGAAAGGCAGAAGTCAACCTTTCTGTATTTGCAGATAACATGATAGTATACATGAGTAACCCCAAATATTCAACCAAGGAACTGATATATCTAATAAAAACCTTCAGCAACATAGCAGGATACAACATCAGCTCAAACAAATCAGTAGCCCTCCTATAAAATCAGGCTGAGAAGGAAATCAGAGATACATCACCCTTTACAATAACCACAAATGATATAAAATACCTTGGGGTTACTCTAACTAAGCATGTGAAGGACCTATATGACAAGAACTTTAAGTCCCTGAAAAAAGAAATTGAAGAAGATGTCAGAAAATGGAAAGCTCTCCCATGTTCATATAGCAAAAATGGCCACCTTACCAAAAGCAATCTACAGATTCAATGCAATCCCCATCAAATTACCAACACAATTCTTCACAGATCTGGAAATAATAATACTCAACTTTATATGGAAAAACAACAAACCCAGGATAGCCAAAGGAATCCTGTACAATAAAACAACCTCTGGAGGCATGACAATCCCAAACCTCAAGCTCTACTATAGAGCTACAGTAATAAAAACAGCTTGGTACTGGCATAAAAACCAACATGTGGACCAATGAAATAGAATTGAAGAGCCTGACATTAACCTGCACACCTATGAACATATAATTTTTGACAAAGAAGCCAAAAATGTAGAATGGAAAAAATAATGCATATTCAACAGAAGGTGCTGGCATAACTGGATGTCAATGTGTAGAAGGCTGCAAATAGATCCATATCTGTCACCTTGCACAAAACTTAAGTCCAAGTGCATCAAACACCTCAACATAAATCCAGTTTCTCTGAACCTGATAGAAGAGAAAGTAGAAAGTAGTCTTGAATGCATTGGCACCAGAGATCACTTTCTAAATATAATATCACTAGCACAGTCACTGAGAGAAACAATCAATCAATGGGACCTGCTGAAACTGAGAAGATTTGTACAGCAAAGGACACAGTCAACAAGACAAAGTGACAGCCTACAGAATAGGAAAAGGTCTTCACCAACCCCACATCTGACAGAGGGCTTATATCCAGAATATATAAAGAACTCAAGCTTTAGACACCAAAATGCCCAACAGTCCAATTAAGAAATGAGCTATAGAACTAAACAGTATTCTCCACAGGGGAAGTTCAAATGGCCTAAAGACATTTAAGGAATTGCTCAACATCCCTAATTATCCAGGAAATGCAACTCAAAATGTCTGAGATACCACATTACACCTGTCAGAAAGGCTAAGTTTCAAAACACAGAAGAAGGCTTATGCTGGTGGGGATGAGAAGCAAGGGGAACTCTCCTCCACTCCTGGTGGGAATGCAAGCTTGTACAGCCACTTTGGAAACCAATATGGCGCTTCCTTAGAACATTGGGAATCCATCACCCCCAAGACCCAGCTCTAGCACTCTTGGGCATATACCCAAGGAATGCTCAATCATACCACAAGGGCATTTGCTCAGCTATGTTCATATCAGCATTGTTTGTAATAGCCAGAACCTGGGAACAACCTAGATGCCCTTAGACAGAAGAATGGATAAAGAAAATATGGTATATATTCACAATGGAGTACTATTCAGCAAAGAAAAACAATGGCATCATGAGGTTTGCAGGAAAAATGGATGGATCTATAAAAAATCACCCTGACTGAGGTAACCCAGACTCAGAAGGAAAAACATGGTATGTGCTCACTCATAGGAGGATACTGGATGTAAAACAAAGATGACTATACTGCTACACAACTCCAGGGAGGCTACCTAGAAAACGGGACCCTAGGAAAAACCCAGGGATCACCCAATGACAGAGAAATGGATGAGATCTACATGAACAACCTGGACGACAGTGGGAGTAATAAAGGGCAAGGTTAGAGGGAAAGAAAACAAAGGTGAGCAGGAGATCCCAGCTGGATCAAGAACAGAAAGGGAGAACAAGGAATAACAGACCAAGATAAATGAAGACCACATGAGAACAGGAATAGGCAGAGTGCTAGAGTGGTCCCCAGAAATCCACAAAGATATATCCTCTGTAGACTGCTGGCAATGGTCAAGAGAAAGCCTGATCTGACCTAGTCTGGTGATCAGATGACTAAACACCCTAATAGTCGTGCTGGAACTCTCATCTAAAAACTGATGGAAGTGGATGCAGAGATCCTCAGCCAGGCCTCAGTGTATCCAATGGAGAAAGAGGAGGGACTGTAAGAGAGTGAATTGTTGAGACCAAGATTGGAAAAAGCACAGGGACAAATAGCCAAACGACTAGAAACACATGAATTATGAACCAAATGCTGTGGAGCCCCCAGCTGGATCAGGCCCTCTGGGTAAGTGAGACAATTGAATAGCTTGAACTGTTTGGGAGCCGCCGAGGCTGTGGGACAAAGTCCTGTCCTTAATGCATGAGCTGGCTGTTTTTGTCCTTCGGCTTACACAGGGGCAATTTGCTCAGCCTGGAAGGAGGGTACTGGACCTGCCTGTACTGAATCCACCAGGTTTAAATTAATCCCCAGGGGAGTCTTGGCCCTGGAGGAGATGGGAATGGAGGGGAGGGGGAATGTAGGGGTTGGGGAGGGAGGGAGAAGGACAGGGGAACCCAGGTTTGATGTGTAAAAATAAAACACAAATATAAAAATAATAAAAAAAATAAGGAATGAAACATTAGAAACGTTAAAAAAAAAGAGAGAGATTTCATACTAGTAACTTACCAGCACATCTAAAAGTTTGAGAACTAACGAAGAAATTACACAGAAAAGAAGAAGATGGTAAGAAATAAACTTGGGGTTGAAATTAACAAAATAAAACTATACATAGAAGAAATGGAACTAACAGTTGGGTTTTCTTTTAGAAAATTAATAAACCCTCACTAAAATTAACTAAAAGACACACACACAGAGAATGTATAAATTAGCAAAATTAGGAAAGAAATGGAGGAAATTCAGAGAATCATAAGGACTTACTTTAAAATTCTGTACTCTACAAAACTGACAAATCTGAAAGAAATGGATCATTTTCTTGATAGGTGCCATTTACAAGTTAAATCAAGATCAGATAAGGAATTTAAGTTATCTGAATTAAACACCTAGTGAATTAGAAGCAGACATTAAAAGCATAAAAAGCCAAATAAGTCCAGTGTCAGGTGGTTTTATTGGATAATTCTACCAGGTTTTAAAGAAGACATACTGAAGATTTCATCAAATGAAACCAAAAAATAGAAAAAGAAAGACCATTACTCAATTTGTTTTACAAAGACCACTGTTACCCAGATACAGAAACCACATAAAGACCCAACAAAGAAAGAGAATAAAGACCAATTTCCCTTATGGACATAGATACAATTCTCAATAGAATATCACTAACAAAATCCAAAAACTCAACTAAAAGATCATTTAACATACTAAAATAAGCTTCATTCCAGAGATATAGGAATGGTTCAACATATGCAAATTAACAAGTAACATCATTTAAACAGAGATAAAGACAAAAAACACATTATTATCTCATTAAGTGCAGAAAAGGCCTTTGGAAAGTTGGCCTCCAAATGATGCAACTCCTGGAAAAATTATGAATAAATGGCGTAGCGCCTGTGCTACTACCAGTTCACCATGTGGACAGAGGGGCTGAGGATTAATACAGAGACAAGACAGTGGGTCATTCACCTCAGGAGTATGCTGTTTATTGAAGGAGGGAAGAAGCCTTAAATACAGGATTATTAGAACAGTGGGAGAACCTGGGAGGGCAGAATTTCACTACAGATATTTTACATTCTTGCATCCTAGCTATTTACACCAATAGGCAGGATACACAAAAAAGGAACCTCTGGTAACCTGCTTAAGAGAAAGGAAACTGGCAGGGGATTAGCATAGGGAGGACATCTGACCAAGGTTAGCAAGCAAGGCAACAGCTACTCAAGGAACAGGGGTCAGGGCCCAACAACAAGGGACATACCTCAATGTGCTAAAGGTTTCCAAAAGGTTCATAACCAACATCAAATTAAATGAAGAGAAACTCAAAGCAATTCTATTTAAATCAGGAACAAGACAAAGTTGTCTACTTTCTCCACAACTGCTTACTATAGTACTTGAAATCTGAGCTAGATCAATGACATAACTAAAGGAGAATAAGTGTATACAAATTTGAAAGGAAGAAGTCAAAATATCATTATTTACAGATGATATGATAGTATACATAACTGACCCTAAGGATTCCATTGGGAAACTGCTGTTGCTGATAAGCACTTCAGCAGTCACTAGATAAAAAAGTAGCTCACAAAACTCAATGGTCTTCTTTTACAAAAACAGGAAACAGGTTAAGAAAGAAAACT